>NC_069780.1:185932345-186235376 GCF_027406575.1 Nycticebus coucang
TGACTTCATTGAAGTTGATAATTAATCACACAGGCCGTTCTAAATAATTTCCATTCTTGTGAAAGAAACATACAATTTAAATCCAATTCAGTAAATCTTAGGTCTCCAGTTAACATTGTAAAGATCAATTGTTTCAGCCTAGTGACGTGGCAATTCAACTGTGAAAATTAAATTGTGGCAATTGAGCTTAAATGGGAGACAAATGAATGGGAAAAAACATATTGTAATGCTCAAAATCATTTTTCATTGTTGGAGGTATAAATAACCAAAAATGAGTTATTTTGTTTCTCAAACATGTACAGTATAGAAATGAGAATGCCTTTTGAAATATATTTTTTTTACCAGGTTAAATATAAAACATTATAATTTGAGAAGAAAAGAATAAAATGGGTAGGAAAGAGAAGAAAAAAAAGTTATTGCAGTAATAAAATGTATTTGGTTCCTCAAAATGAAGTGTGCCTTTCACTCAAGTAATCTGCTTGCCACGCGGCAGAGATCTCACCTGTCAGTGGGAAATCGTTATCTTTTGTGTTCGTCTTTCCGTGGAGAATGTGCACAGTATTAACACCAGCACCGCGTGCATCCAAATGAAAATGAAATGGAACAGGAGGAACAATCCACGGCGTCCAATGTGCCTTAATGAGAATACAATAAAACACCTATTCGGACCTCATGTCCTCCTTCAGTTACTTCAGATAACTTTTCTTTTTTTTTTTTTTGGCCGGGGCTGGGTTTGAACCCGCCACCTCTGGCATATGGGACTGGCGCCCTATTCACTGAGCCACAGGCACCGCCCATACTTCAGATAACTTTTCTAAGAGGACTTTCACCTCTTGTTGTGTTCATGATTCTCCTTGACTCCACACAAAGTGACAGACTGAAAAAAAGTCAAATCATATAATATGGTTTGATTTGTTATGTCTTTCAAACCACATAATATGTTTGAGATGTTATATCTTTCACAAGTGTCGTATTTTTCAAAGGAAAAAAGTTATTACAGAATGTTTATGGTGTAACCATTCGTATGTAAACATTTTCATAAATGTCAAAAAATGAAAAAAATATTCATAATTAAAAGGAAAATCTTTACTCTGCTTGATACATACCTCCTTTTTATGGTGGAGTGAACATTTTTTTACATGCTCATGTAATGTAAAAAATGTGGCATCTGGAGATCTTTTTTTTTTTTTTTGACAAAGGTAGACAAAATCAGAAGCATATTCAAAGTCTGTAATTTTTAAAAATAAAATATTTAAAATTTAAAATATTTATTCTTTGGAGGTTGGTATGAGGTTGTTTAAATTTATTGTTGTTGTTTGTTCATATTTGACGCTATTATGATAAATTCTACTACTCATATGCTCTGCACCAAGGTTCTCGACTGTAGGAAACTGTGCCAAAATAATTTAATAGCATCAATAAGAGTTGTATCCATGAAAAAGTCCTTCTTAAAATCAAAAGTTATACAAAATGATTTCCAACCTTATATTAACAATTAACACCACTATTTAGTTTATATCCATTGAAAATGAAAGTGCTGAATGTTTAATTTCTTTTTTTTTTTTTTTTTTTAGTGCCAGAGTCTCACTTTATTACCCTCAGTAGAGTGCTATGGCTTCACAGCTTACAGCAACCTCAAACTCCTGGGCTTTCGCAAATCTCTTGCCTCAGCCTCCTGAGTAGCTGGGACTACAGGTACCCACCACAATGCCTGGCTATGAATGTCCTAATAAGTATTCAAAAAAGCTACCCAGAAAAATATATGACAATCAAGGTATTACATTAAATAGTTATTACACATATAATTGTATATTTTTGGAATTTTATGTTATTTTTGCACATAATTATTACATGTTATAAATTATAAAATATTTTTTATAAAGGAAAGCTATATATTTTAATTTCTTTAAGCACTTTTTAAAGTTGTTACAACACAAAAATAATTTTGACCTACATTTTCATTTTGCACTGTTCCTAATAAATTATTAGCTGATACTACCTTCCAAAGGTATCAAATAGGAAAGTTTGATTTAAAATATATTCAGTTATATACAGTTTGCTGGTGTTGGTGACTATGAGTCAGCAATGATATTGGGCAGCGCATATATGTGGGTCACCATGAAGATTTTGACATACACAAAAATGAAGAAACATAAAATCCACACAGATAGACACAAATGAAGCCCTTCAAGCAAAGCAAGCTGCATCAGAAAGATAGCTATTAGCAGTGTTTCTTAGAAGTGAAATAACAGACCATAATACAATCTGTCTCAAAACTTTCATAGTGAGCCACATACTAGCCTCATCTTTCACGCTTAGCTGTTTGTATAGATATTTAAGTGACATGGTCTCTTTCACAGTTATAGCTTTGTCCAAAAGAGACGAGCAAAATTTTTTTCTGGAATGGAAATAAAAACATTGGAATCTAAGTTGGATAGCAATAAAAGTGTAACCAGGAGAAGGCAAAGAGAGAAATTGGTCAAACAACTGAAATACGGGTTGCTGAGGAAGTAGGCTGTTTTGGGCAATACGGTCAGAAATTAAGATGTTTAAAATTGTGCAATAATACTTTGGAATTAGGAAGACAACGTTTTGATCTGACTGTGACAAGAGTAGCTAAGATAAAATGGAGAAGAAAAAATAACTGTTCATGGGAAGTGGGCCCCAGGGGAAAATATTCTGGATACTGAATGTGCCTTCCAAGGGTCCGTTGATTACACTGAAAAGATGATCTAGCTATATGTGGGTACCCACAATAGGAACTTGTGACAGATTGATACCTGAAGGTGGAAATAACATGGAAAACATGACAATTTCCAGTAGACCAGCTAACATATTGATCACATGTGAAGTCTGTGGTTTATAAACAGGAATAACTGCAGACCAGCCTCTTTCAGTCTCCTACTATATCAGTAAATGCAACTGTGTAAAAGTCTATGCCTTTGGATGATAAATTAAACAAAATATTAAATCACAAAATCAATTATCCAATGTCTACCTGAGGGTGCATTTGATGTTCAGTTTATTTAACATGTACTAGTATCCTAATATTCTCAGATTATTAGCAATAACTATTTCTTCTATATAAAAAAGTAATGTAATAACATTAAACAACTTAAAGTAAATGAGCAAGAGAAACATTGCAATAATTTAGATGTTCTAAGTCAATGTGCAACCTTTGAGAACATTTAAAGTTATTAAGATGTTTTTCATCAAATAAGTATCTAATATTATGAAATCAAAGGGAATTAAAATGCTTAGTTCTTATTTGCCTCTCTCACACACACCTGAAAATTAAGTTAACATAAAAATAATAATGTTGCTGTCAACATTGTATATTGTGACAATAAATTCAACTATATTTATTAAATGAAAACATACACAGCCAACTTAATTTTTCATAATAGAAGATTCTTTAAATCAGGACAGACATAACTATCCCCATTGTTTTTCTTACAGGATACAAATGGCCACATCTTAATGGCTAAAAATTTGTTGAAAATTTTAGGAGCATTCAGCCATGGTACTTATTCTCTGTGATAGACAATCTACCACTGAAAAACTTCATTGTCTGAGGTTTGCCAAAGACATTGCAATAACGAATATTAATTTTCAATATTATTATTTTATACTGTTTTATGTTTTGAATAAGACACTACTTTTTGTGTACCTCTAAGAATTTTCAAAAATTGATCCTAAATTAATAATTAACAAGAACATTTAAATGTAGAAGACAAAGCAGAAATTTAAATAGAAATTATGTCCTTGTATATTACAAAAATATAAGCAACTGGTGAAATCTTTTTGTATCGTTCTTCAATTACAAGAAACACATTTCTAGTTGACATTATTAAAAGTGTTATTGTGCCCTTTACATTCATCTGAAATATAATAGTTATATGAATAATTGATACATTATCTAATGTATAAAGAAATTTCTTTATATGGTATTATAGTCTCTCCAACATCATGTCAAAATAGGCTTGAGGAGAAACTGTCGTTAATATTTAAAAAGTTTCTCTCCTAAATTATGACAAAAGAAAGCCAACAAAATTTGGAATTTACATCTAAGTATTTTTCCTTTCCGGTCTAAACTGTAACACTATAGATCTTGCAGGCAGATGTTTCTGCTCATCAACTACTTCTTCAATAACATCCTAATTAATCTTTGTAGCTGAAATGACTTGACAAAGACTGAAGGTTTTACATGAACCTCAATCTTAAATAATTTAACACTCATATGGAACAACTAGTTAGACATTCCTTTGCCAAATGTACTTTGGCTCCAAATATTAAATTTATTTTCAGCACAGAGTCTGGTGTTCATTGCATTAGAAAAAGGGCTAAGTCGATTTTTCCCCAAGGATTTTACATTATTAAAATTCAACATCTGATGCTGAATATTAAGTAAAATAGGAATGATATGTCATGTTGGGGAATTATAATTTTATTATTTGTAAACTAAGCAAGAGTGTATTAAAAAATATAGACCTAAAACACCATTATTCCAAAATTTTATCTCATGTTGTGAGATCATGAGTATATTGTTTTATACTCTAGAAGGGTCTGGACATTGATCTCTTCTGTTTGGTTTGTATTTCAACTTGAATTACACCAATTGTAATTACCTGCAATCATAACCAATCTCAGATATTTTATTATGTTTTTATGATTTGTAACTTCACATTTTAAAATACCTTCTTTAAAAATTATATTTTATATATCCTGTTTTATTGTCTTATTTTATAGTCACAATTTTCCTGCTTGCTATTTTAATCAGTTACTTTGCAATGGTACTTTTTATGTATCTTCAACATACATGGACTTCTAAAAATATCCTGAAAAAATATTGTATGTTTTATTTAATATTATTTAATATTTTATTAACAACCCTTTTGAATTTTTTAGGGGTCTTTTGCTTGCCAAGAACAGAAATTTAAAATTGTCTAACCCAGGAAAGTCAGAATTTCCACAAAGAATAATAGATTAGTTTACAGGATGAAAGACATTTTACATAGAAACTTTGAGAAGACGTTCAAAGACATTTCTGTGCTGGATTGAGGTACCTGACGACCTTTGAGGATCTTTCTCCCTGGTTCTCTTGGGCTCTGTTAGCTGCCTGGCATATACATTCTACTTTCTATATATGCAATTCCCCAAATGGTTTCTGCCTAGCATAATACAAATGTCTCAGATGATTTTCAGTGTGTTATTGCTTGCATGCTATAGATATCCACTTCAAATTAAATTAAATAAGAAATAATAGATGAGTAACTGGCATTGTAAACTATCCAGATAAACGGCCAGGTACAGAGGCTCGAATGTTGATGATAATGATACCATTATTTTTTCTTTACTACTAAAAGCAGTATTTTAGATTACTTTGGTCAAATTCAAACTAATGTTTTTAAAGGTGAGCACAGAATATACCCAAGATACAAAGTTTCTAGTAAATAACTACTTTTCTGGTGTTAAGTAATCGGTGTCAGAGGCCCTTTATTCTTGACAAAAACAGCAACATTCCAAATCTGGATAACAATATAGTGAGTTTTGTCATTAATAAGCACTGCCATTAACTCGGGACAATTTCTATTAAAAACAAAGGTTCAGATGCCATTTTTTCCCTTTTTTGGTTTTAAACTTGGAAGAATTTAATATAAAAGTTTAAATTTAAATACCCATTAAATAATCATGAAATTCAATGTCAGTCTTGATGGAATTCATAAAATCTAGCATTACAACCCCCAGATTCATATAATGGAACATTATAGTAAAACAGGCAGTAAAAAATGTTCCCATAAAATTAGATATTTAAATAATTATTTTAATGATTTCCCCAATGTTCACAATATCTTCTAATATATACTTCCATTTTTAGTGAAAGAGTTTTATTTTTCAGAATCAACACACAAAAAAATCATACAAGTAAATATATGAATAAAAGATACTGTTGTGGGTTTTTTTTAATCTTCCTGTATGGCCATTCTTAAACATTTACTATAACTTTTCTTTTTTGTATACAAAACAAATAAAGGTGTAGACATAAGGAATATCTGTGTACATAAAATCTGAAAGGTAAGAGTTTTTCTTTCCATAACTACTGTTTATGCCACCTAAAATGTTCCTATCTGCAGGGAGTTGAGATTTCAAAAGTTGTTATGAAAGAATAAATCGAATTCAAAATACAAGCAGGGTTGTGAGCTTGGGAGGGCTGTTTTGAGAGGTCATTTATGAATGAAATCAAATCAGAAATGGAATGCATCTGGGGTGAACATGTTGGATAAAAATGAGGAGCTTTTATGTGTTTTTTGAATATGATGTTATCACCTCTTCTTAACATGCTAAAATTATAAATAAGTCTATCTGTGGAAATCTAAATGTTCTGATATCAAATCGGAAAAGTTAGAAAAATCCGCTGACAGCTTGCCGTACCCCCCTGAATATTCAATACTGTCAGAAGGAAAGGAAGAAGTAACGAGAATGATAAAGGAGCTGCAGGGTCCTTTCACTTTGCCCTCCACTGCCTTTAACTAGCATGTGACTCCAAAACAATCACATCTGCATGTGTTGTCTGAGGTCCAATTACGATTCAGGCAATGATAGCTCATGGAGTTTAAAGTCTAAAGTAGATGAAAATATGCAAATGAAATTGTGCCCCAAACTGTAAGGTAAACAAACAGGATGCTAAGCTAGAAATGAAGAAAGAGGGTATCAAGCTCCTCAGGGCTGAACTAGAGTATCATAAAGAAGCTGAAACGCAAAAATGAGGGGCCTGGAGTACAAGACCCAAACACGTTCAGGGGAGCATACAGGAAGTTCCCGTGTCTGCAATATTTAGCATGTGGTTAGTGGATAAAGAGAGGGTGTTAATTCTCATCCGCACGTTAGTGTATGATGTAATTGAGTGGAGATGCAAAGTACACAGAGTTCCAGTTTATCTTAGAGTTTATAAATGAACAAAACGTTCAGAAGCTATCATTCCAGGTCAAATACAGAATCACAGGAGAATACAAAGGAATGCCTTGAGAAGTAGAAGGAAATTGTGGTCTCCAGGAAGCCAAGACACATGTATTTTCGAGGAGCATATGGTCACCTCTGCCAAATACCGCTGGTCAGGGTTGAGTAAATCGCGGAGGGAAACAGGTCCATCAGAAACCAGGATGAAACAACTTCAATTCGATGATTATGATACAACATAGAGTGAAGTGAGGTAAACAGAGAAAAGGGAAGATGGAGAAAAGATAAGCGTGCAACTGGGTTTGAAGTTAATCTGTGAAAGAGGGAAGAGAAATGGAATTACAGAAATGATTCAGAAAGCTAAGTGGAGTAGAGACTGCTGCTTCTATGTTTGCTGCTGTTGTTAATTTATTTACTATTCTACATGGCATTTACTCTATAATATGCACTGTGGCCTGTGATTTATAAATTCTATGTATCAAATCTTCCTAACAGTTCAACCAGACTGATTTGGATTTCTGAATCCAATCTTAACTCTTCTTTATATCTTATACATAAAAATTATTTCTAGAGTCTCATGATACATCTTGTGATCACAAGGATATACAAGTTAAGTAATGTCCAAAAGAATTTCAGAGCCAATGGTCCTGCCATTGTAATCATGGGAATAATGGTCCATCTCTATAATTCTTAGTTTGTAAAAAAAAAAATACCATACACTATTTTTTAAACCACTGTTTGCCTAGAATATTTTGGCCAATAAAGGGAATCTAACTATTAGGATATATTTAGTCATCTTTTGTGATGGAATATATATTGAGAGAGAGAGAGAAGGATAATCCAGGATGGGTAAAATAGTAAGAAGATAAAACTCCTAGATTAAAGGGTTGATGAAAGAAAAAAAAAAAAAGGTAAATAGAAGGATTATTGATTCTTAATTACAAAAGGAAGCACGAAAAAGAAAAAGGCAGCAAATGCAGTATGACTGTGAATTTTAGGTTTACAGATGAGCAGAACAGCTATTAATGTTGCCTTTGTTTTCTTTTAAAATGTATAGCAGCATCATTAATGTGTGACGTGGATGAACAGAGAACGTGCATTTTGTAATTTATTCGCTAGTTCTCTCACGGAATGAGAAAGAAAGCCCATTAATGTGATCAATGCATGGCCTTATTCTTTTGCTCTTGGCTTTCATCAGATCACTCCTTGCTGTCTTATCCCTCCCTGTATACTCTCTTATTTCACCTTCTTCTTCTTTTTTTTTTTTTTAATTGAGTCATATGTACACAGATCATGAGTAGGGTTCATCTTCTTTTTCTTTACCCTTTATCCTTTTTCATATTTATCATAATATCTAGGATATGTGGGATCTATAGGCATGGCTGGGGTCCTGAATCACTCTCTTTAATCAAGAACTCATTTTTTTCTTTTTTAGAAAAACTCTCGCTTTATCACCCTGGGTAGAGTGCTTTGGTGTCATAGTTCACAGCAACCTCAGTCTCTTGGGCTCAAGCGATCCTCTTGCCTCAGCCTCCCTAGGAGCTGGGACTACAGGTGCTCATCACAACACCTGGCTACTTTTAGAGACAAGGTCTTACTCTAGCTCAGGCTGATCTCCAACTCCACCTCCTGAGCTCATGCAATCCACCAGCCTCAGCCTCCCAGAGTACTGGGATTGCAGGTGTGAGCCAGGGCACCCCACCAAGAATTCATTTCTGAGCTCCAAAATCCCATGGGTAACAGCTCATCCAGTTCCTC
Source organism: Nycticebus coucang (assembly GCF_027406575.1). Lineage (NCBI taxonomy): Eukaryota > Metazoa > Chordata > Mammalia > Primates > Lorisidae > Nycticebus > Nycticebus coucang. Next base: position 185,941,061 of record NC_069780.1, read on the forward strand.
TACTTGGTCCAGTTCAATCGATGCAGACCCAGGCCAGTCTCATGCTATCAAAATGAGGAAAGTCCTCAGCAGGTTCATGCGCAGTAGGAGATGACTCAGTCTAAGGAATGCAGTATCCCACTGAGGACTCAATCCACCTGAAACCATACTGCGTACCTGATTGGTCCTAATTAGTTGACCTGTGACTCTATTTGAAATGGAAAATCTGCTTTCTTAGAATAAGTGATTTCCCAAGTCCGTGGAGCAAAAGAGATAAACAGAGGTGGATTGGTAGAGGCAATACATCGCACTAATAATTTTGTTAAATTAGGAATAATGTTTACATTAAGGGCCTGTTATGGTGGAAAGACGTTGGGTTATTAGGGAACCTGCCAGATCAGCCCAAAGATCTCAATCTAAAAATATAAAATTTATTACAAATTTATTTATTTAAAGATATAATGGGTATTTTAGTAGATACATGAAGAATGTTTTAATATTTTAGTGAACTATTTTTACTATATTTTATAGCTTTAATTTACTGGATTTACATATGTTGTTTAAATCCTCCAGAATATTTTGTTGATAAACTCATAATGTTGTTCCATCAGGAAGAAAGCAATTAACTCCTTAAAATACTATCAAGCCTATTAATAAATACTGTTTGAAACATTTAAGGGGAAATCATTAAATGCATCTAAAAATAGAAATAATGTATTTATAAGAAAGACATTAATTAGACTCAAAGTGATTAATTTCATTTTATATAAAATTTACTTTTCTCATTTTAAATTAAAAGTTAAAGAACAATAAGGTTTGGGGCGGCGCTTGTGGCTCACAGGAGTAGGGCACCAGCCCCATATACTGGAGATGGTGGGTTCAAACCCAGCCCCTGCCAAAAACTGCAAAATAAATAAATAAATAAAAATAAGTTTTTCAAATTGTTTTTTACATATAAGGATGTTTACTATAATCTTTATATAATATGAAAAATCAGAAATCAAACAAGTATTCATGAATAAGATAAAAAATAATTATTATATATCTTCACGTGAAATATTTTGCAGGAAAAAAATGAATGACTCATAGATAAATAATTTTCATATATCTATTTTATATAAACCAGTTCCTTCTTCTTTCAGATGAATATGAGGGTGCAAATATTTAGGTTACATTGTTTTCATTTCTAAGGTAAAGTTCAAGTTGTAGTTGAGCTCTTCACCCAGCGGGCACCATGAACACCCTCACATGGTGCACATTATGTGAGATCCTACCAATCACCCTTCCTCTATCTCCTCCTCCTTTCTTCTCCCCCTCGCTAGACTATATTTGTGTTTTTCTTTCCTGTGAGCATGTAGTTGTTTATACAAATCTTAATCTTGATAAAATATGATTCACTTAATGCCAAGAAATTCTTTTTAGACAACAGATGCTGCTCTTTCACATTAAATAGCTCACATTGATGTATATATAAGTGTATGAAAAAACTCTAAGTTGTTTGAGAATAAATGAAATCACTGTGTCTAACAAATTTATATCCTTGCTTTTATTCATGTTTAAAAATTCCATCATGTCTCAATACAGTAATAAAGTATTTTTTGTCTAAGTCTTGGAGAAAATTGGTTCTCTCCTCAGTTCCCAAAGATACAACTGTTTTGAGCATGCAGTCAGAATAAAAAAGATGAGAAAATGATCTGATAGGTACATTCCTACAATGTAATTAAAACTATAATTGGGGCTTGGTTGTCTTGTCCTTGAGATTTGCTTCTGGGATTCTTTCTCTAAGTTTTTACTGTGTAAACCTCAATCAGTTACTTTATTTTATGTATAATGCCTTCAATCTGGCTGTATTCAAATCTTATTCCTTTGAGCGTCATTAGATTTTAAGATGATTTAGTGGAAAAAAATTGTGTTGCATCTGAATTCCAACATCCTGAGGCACTCTTTATTAAACTTTTATTTTCTTTACCTTCAGATCACATGAGGTCTCTGCCGCACCCAGGGCACCACAGCCGTAGTGAGGCAGCGCTGTCCGCGTTTTAGAACGCTGGTAAGGAGGCTTGTGCTCCACGGAGCTTCGCCCCCAGCGACCCCTGCACAAACAGCATCAGAAACGGTGCTCTACATGCCAAGTCACCCGCAGGAGCTTGAACGACCGTGGCAGCCTTTAAAATTTATTACTTTGTTTTTCTTTAGCATAGGTCTGTGTGCTCTGACACTAATCACAATGTACTTTCTCAAAGCTGAACCCACCGCACTACAGGATAAGATAAGGCACAAGCCTGCTAGACTCAGGGCCGCCTATAAGTCAGACACTAAAACGTTTAAGTAATAAATACCATCACAGTAAATATCAATGATTTAGGAGTAAAACAATTTCACAACCATGAGTGGTACTGTTTATTTTAGGTATGCTTTTAACTGCTATCAATTACGAACAGAGACAAAGTAATTACATTGTTAAAAATATCTAAAACAATCAGAGCTTACCTAAACACAAAACTGCAACCGTAAGGAAAAAATTTGTAACTTTCCCAGTAATTCAGAATGACCCTTGTGTAACCCATGACACCCCTGCCTGTGAGCAGAAGTGTATAAGTACTTGCATAAGTTTCACAGTAAAATTACAGCTGCATACTTCACCCCTGGTGTGCCAGACTGTCATTCCTGCGCCGACCTCTCAACTTTCCTCGTTCCTTCTCCCTGCTTTCCCTCGGACTGGAGCCCACCGACAGGGCGGTCCGTGGCAGGTCTCTTACATCACCTACTTACCACATCTCTAAAGGGTTTATAAATTTGACCCTAAAAGTGGCTTTCATTTAACATGTAAACGTGCAAAGAATTTTAATCATCTATGTCATGAAAATGAACAATTATTCAGGAAGAAATTTTGAACTATGAGATGCCTTAGTCTTATAAGTAATGTCACCCTTATACAAGCTCAGACCTACCTTTAGTGCTTGCCTTGGCTCCCTCCCCTTGCAACATGTTTTGCTTTATTTTAGTTGCCTTTACTTCACACTGGACTTGTCTTTTCTCTGCACCATGAATACAATAACTTGCAAGACTCTTGCTCTCCCTATGAAATAAATAACCCTATTCATAGTATCTCCCTCCCCAAAACACAGCTTGAGGCAATGAAACAGGTAAAGATATTCATACTGGAGAGAAGATGGTAAGGAAGGGCAGTTTGAGAGCTTGAAATAGTGGCCAAGAAGTTGACAGAGCCATGGAGGGGAACCAATGTGTCAAGATTGGTGATGCAGGAACAGGACTTCCTTCTGCTGACACCATCCAGGCACTGTATAAAATACCTGTTCAAATTTCCTTCCTTAAGCATGAGAAAGCTGAAAAATTCATCCATTTAGGTAAAGAATGGCCTGGACTAGTCTTAACTTCCCTGTGTTCTAGCACCATATTTACATGTTTTGAAAAAACCTTGGAAATGGTTCCAGAGTAAAAGTGAAAGTAACATTCCAGATGTGAGATGAGGTGCAGAGCCAATGTTACACGGAATTGTCCACTGAAATTAGAGGTGCTCTGAGAATTATCACTTGAAGCATTGGTGTTCTCTGCGTCACCATTTTCTAGCAAAGAACAATGATGCCATTATGCAGTTATTGGTAACAAGATGTTTAGTTATTTAATGAATGTTCATTGTTCTCTTCGGTACACCAATGTTCACCAAATTTTCCCAACCCTATATTACCTATCACTGTCCCTTCCATCTTAATAAATATAGGAGCTTTACTCACTCTAGAAAAGAAAGGCTGTGGTAACTAAATAAATACTTCATGAATAAATTAGATTTTCTTATTGTTGTTTTTGTTGTTGTTATTTTCTCTAGAGGAAGTAAGACCACACAGACAAAAAGAAGTAAATAAAGACAAGTTAATCCTTGAGAGAGAAAATACAAAGCCTTAAATCAAGGACAAACAGGAGCTTTATAGAAAATGTGTCAGAACGAAACCCTCTCTGCTGTTGTATGCTGGACAGAACCACCAGTTTCTTCAGGTCTGTCACTCAGAAAGAATCTGGTTTGTGAGATGCTAGTTATTGTCCTGTTTCTGCCAGGATCCTGACCTCTGAGACATTATTGCTTGCCAATTAAAATCACAATGAGTTATTACTTATTTTTCAGAATGACTAAATTAAATGACTAAAAAAAAAGTCATGAAAATAAAAAATACTGTTGAGGACGTAGAAAAAAAGCATCATTCATCCTGCTGGGGATGGCAGGAGCACAACCGCCATGGAAAACAGTGTGGCATATTCTTCCAAAACTAAAACAAAAGCTGCCATAAACCCGGAAATCAGACTCTTGGACAATTAGCACTGAGAATCAAACAGGTTACCTATGACCCACACCTGAATGTTTAAACTAGCTTTATTGGTATTAGCTCCAAACTGGACATAATTAAGATGTTCTTGAATGTGTGAAGGTTAAACTGGTATATGGTCATAGCATGGACCACCATAAGCAGTAAAAAACAACAAATCATTGATATCGTCCACAATCTGTGTAAACTCCAAAAAACTGTGCTGTGTTAAGTAAAATATTCAACCTTAAGATATTACATGCTACATGAACTCAACATTCTCTTCTTTTTTTTTTTTTCTTTGTTTTGAGACAAGATCTTGCCTTGTCACCTGAGCTACAGGGCAGTGGTGTCATCACAGCTCACTGAAACTGCAAACTCCTGAGCTGAAGGGATCTTCCTCCCTCAACTTGCTGAGTAGCTGAGATTATAGGTGCATGCCACCACCCCTGGCCATTTTTTGTCTATTTTTCCTAGAGATGTTGTCTTGCTAAGATTTATAGGCATGAGCCACTGTGCCTTACCCATGCCATGTGACCTTGTTGAAATGGCAAGCTCATGTAAATGGAGAACAGAGTAGTCATTGTTAGGAGTTAAGGAATGTGTGGAGCAGGGAGGAGGTGGTAATGGGTAAAATGAAAAACGTGGTCTTTGTGGTGATACATATGTCCTGGATTTGACAACATCAATGTCGAATTCTAGTTGTAATATTGTGAACCATTTCTCTCTATAAAATTACTTAACAGATTTAGTGAGTTTAGATTGAATTCCTTTACAGGTATATATTCTATGTTGGTAAAGTCTGGGATTTTAGTGGACCATCACATGGATAATATACATTGTAGTCAACAGGTAAATTTCAGTCCCACTGCCACCCTTCCTTCTTTTGAATCATCAGTATTCACTCTTCCACTCTCTAAGGATGTATTTTTAAGGGACAATCCATTTTCTAAAAGATCTGTATCTATTTAATCCCCAGAGAAGATAAGAGCAGTTTGACCCCTTAGGCTTAGAAATTTATGAAGCCATTAGAAGAAAGCTATGCCCAGTACACTAGCTGAGATCAAGTAAAACACTGAGTGACTCTAGAATTTATATCTGTTACAATTCTAAAGTTATCAACATTGTTTTATCCTGGATGTCTTCAGAACTAGATTCTATGGCACATGCTTATATTCTACTGTATTTTAGAGAGCACAACGCAAGGACAGAAAAAGAAAGTAAGAGAGGGAGAGGGGGAGGGGGAGAGGGAGAGGGGGAGGGGGGAGAGAGAGAGAGAGAGAGAGAGAGAGAAAGAAAGAAAGAAAGAAAGAAAGAAAGAAAGAAAGAAAGAAAGAAAGAAAGAAAGAAAGAAAGAAAGAAAGAAAGAAAAAGAAAAGACAGAGAAAGGAGGTGTCTGAGACATCAGGCCCTAATGGCTGTTCTATCTTACACAATCCTCTTCTAAGTAGGCATGTCAATAAATGATTGTTTGTCATTAGAAGCTTTGCTGTGGTTTGAATGTTTACGTCCCCTCCAAAATTAAAGTTGAAACTTAATTCCTAAGCAACAGTATTAAGAGGTGGGACCTTTAGGAAACCTATAAAAGAGACTTCACACAGGGTTCACCCACTATCTGGACCTTCCACGTTTCACCAATAGAGGGCGCTGCAAAGAGGAGCCATCAGGAAGTGGAGATTGTCAGCCCTCCAGACACCCATCATGCTGATGCCAAGACCTTGGGCTTCCCAGCCTCCAAAATTGTGAGAAGTAAATTTATGGCTTTTATAAATTACCTAGCATGTGGTATTTTTATTATAACAGGATAAATGATCTAAAAAGAGCACATAGGGAGGTAGAAGGAAAAAAATGTAGTCACCACTATTCACCCTTTATTAGTTAATGTTTTGCCTTACTGGACATCAATTCACCCAGAATTTCTCATTGTACATAGAAATCAGTCAGTCCTATGGTTCCTCCTGCCTTAGGGTCAACAGCAAAGGTCTACTGCAAGAGGTAAAGAATGTGAGGCATGGGGATGAGGCGATACTCTCTTGCATTATGATGCTTGAATTTGTTCAGAATCAGCAAAGCGTTACCTCATGGGGCAACCATCCACAATTGAAAGTACACATAAAGTTTGCCCCCTGGCACAGAACTACTCTCTCCCTCTGGACTACCTGATTCCTCCTTTCCTGCCCATCAGAATCTCAGCTATCTTAGGGAGAATAATGACTCAGCGTGTGATATATGTGATCTGTCCCCAAGTGGGATAAGAGGCCATACATACCTGTCTGCTTAAATAAAACCTTTTTTTGTATGTAGGTCTTCTCCTGGCATTCAATTTAAAATTAGAACCTCAGGTGAATAAAGAAGGTAATGAATAAATTACTTCTTGTGCTCTTTCTTTGCTTTTTTGTTCAATATGGCATTAATTATCTTCTAACATGTATTTACCTAATCTTTTTCAATTTCTGTGTACCTCTCTAGAGTGTAAATTCTGCTAGGGGGAAATTTTTCTTTTTCGTCTCTGCAGTATCCTCAGCATCTGGAGTGGGGCCTGACACATCCTAAGCCTTCAAGAAATAACTTTTTTTTTTAAGTTAGAAATGAATGGATGAATGAATACAAGTTCATATCTAGTTATTTCCTTATCTAAATAGACTTATTAAAATACATAGATGCTCTCTGAATCAGTGTATTGGAGTTATCCATTTTAAATACCTTTTTTATATAGAAAAACATTGTTTTATATTTGCATGTTTATGGTTATTTAGATATAATTCTGATGAAATGGGCATTATTCACCACTACTTTTTTTAATATAAAATTAATGAATGCTTCACTCCTGAAGACTTGGCATTTGTCAAATCCATCTTCATTTTGGATTATATAATGGTTGATGTGCCAACTGGTCCCAGGACTGTTGCATTCTATTCATCTTTTTTTCATGCATTGTAGAGGTTTTTCTGTTGTCACCTGTCTTCTAGAGTTGCTGAGAAACATAAAGTCATGTTTATATTTCCATTTTTTAAGTGACCTCCTGTTCTTTTCCCCGTGTGCCTTTGAGTTTCCTTCTTGAAACCCAAAGATCAGTGAATTTACCAGAAACCATCTTAGTGTTTTTTGTTCATCATTCATGTTTTTCAAGTCATTGAAACACAGTGAGTGTTTCTAATCTACCTGCTTAGTTTTTCTTTTATTATAAAAAATGTTCTTTTGTTGACTCTGAACATTTTGTTTCATTTTTCCTGTTTTTTTTTTTTTTCAGATTCATCAGTTACAGGAATTTTGCGTTTCTACAGTCTGTTGCCAGAACAACTATGTTCTTAAAACTTATTTGCACCTATTTGCTTCCTCTGAGCACTCTGTGATAATTATCACATTGTTCGCCATTATTGCTACTGCTGCTGTTTAATTGTTTAAAGAATACATTTTGCAATGTTTTATCTTTCCCTGTGAATATTAAATCTCTTAATTTTATTCTGCTCTCCTTCACTCCTTTTCTATATTCTACCAGATAAATACCAATTTATTCTAAATGTCATCTTATCTCAGGTAGTCCCTGCTTTGTTTAAAACGTTTAATGCCTCAAAAGTTTGTACCATAAAAAAAAGTCCTCTTTTGTGTTTTATGAAAGGAGAGAACATTGCCAGTCTCCTTGAGGAGGCTGGAAGAGGCTCTTGAAACTGGGAATAAACATTGGATCAGGCACTGCCGCCTACTTCTCATCATCTCTCATTCTTTGAAGTAATAAGTTCAAATGTTTGATAACAGAGTAGTTGACTATAGTTAACAACACTGGCATAGATGTTCTGAAACATAAGAAAGGACTTCAAGTGTCCAAGGCATAGAAGTGATGAACACTGCAGGTAACGAAGACTCTACTCAGCCTATCCCTATAATATCACATGTATCCCATGAACGCATACAGATATTATGTATCAATTGAAAACAAAAATTTATAGAGTCCTGTCTCCTAGAATAAGTTTTTCAAAGTATCTTGTCTTTGATTTTGTCCATGTTGAACTTTCTCCATTGGTTTGTTCACATGGTAGGTACTATGTGATCATGTGTACTGTATGGGAGGGGGTGTGTACCTCTCAGCTGACTGTACCGATCCCCTCCATTTTCCGTCTTTCCCAAATAACTGTTAGAATATTCCTGAGTAAATTCTTAGAAGAATTTTTTTTTTATTATTCTTGTCAGATTTCAGCTGACTGACAATAACCAGGATGAACTGAAGTTATTTGGGGAAAGTCTGGGTTGGGAGAGAACCAAAATACAGCACCCCTCTTCCGATCCCAGGTTATAAACAAATTATAAGATGATACAAGAATGGAAAAGGACAGACACGTTATTACCTTTCCCACAGTTCTGGAAATGCCAGAGTGTGCCTTGTGAAGATGCCTGTTGACAAAACAGCATCTCTTGGGCGGCTGCCCACCCAAGGGTGGAGTGCTGCTCCAAGAGGGAGCAGACAAAACTGAGCCAAGCTGGCCCCGATCTCTCTCTCTCTCTGATAAAGAATTATACTGAAACTATTATAGAGCTAATGAATGTGCAGGGAGAAGATCCATATTTACATTGACTATTTTTCACTTGGAAAGAGCGACATGGACTTAGAAAAAAACTATTCTTTGCAATAGCAAGAGGCAGACAAAATACTGTCACACAGTTCTCCTCTCGGGTCCTGCACTCTCTGTTCCATGGACCATCGCTGCTGTTTGGGGTTATGGTGTGTGTCTGTCTCACCCCTCAGTTTGTGTTTTGAAGGAACACATGGATACCTACCCAGCTGAGAACTGCTAACTTAATCCTTGGGATGTATCGAAATCTCAAAAGAATTATAGAATTAATGAATGAAGAACAATGACATGAAGCTGCCTTCATCTCATTAAATGCACTGCATTGATACTTTGTGAGATAGGGCTCTGAGAAAGGGCTTTGTCAGCCTTTCTACAGTCAACCAGTGCTCATCCCACTCCTCGTGGTGTGCACGGAAAGACCCAGGCAGCTATAAGAAGCTCTTTCACCCCCGAACTCAATCCCTTCTGGTTTAGCCAAAAATGGGTATCACTGCTCCTACGACATCTGGTGAGACTCTGTGCTTTCTACAACACATTCCTCTACTATTACGTTCTGCCATGATGACATTGTACCACATCTGGCCTTTCCATGACAGATACAGTAACCACAGGTGGATATGGAACACTTCAATTTAAATTTAAAGCCATATGAGGGATAGAGAGTATTGTCTTGATAGGGCTATTCTAAAGTAAGCTCACTGACCAGGCAGTAAGTGTTGATGCCTCCCTTAACTAATTGTAGTACTAGTCAGCTCGTGGACTATTTTGGTTCCTGAGACTAACCCACCTAGTAACCACATGGCACTGGCAGTAGATATCACAACACTGGTTCCAGCGTACTTTTACAAACATGATGAACCCTCAAACTTCATTTGTGAAATGAATAAACAGTTGTACCATCTGCAGGGATCCTTTCCTTAATTGTTTCAGCACTCACTCTATTGAACTAAAGTCTTTTGCAAAACGGAGTTACTGTATACATCCTGATACCAGTAAAGCACGCGGCTATCTCAAGTATCCCATTTTTCATGTTTTCCTTCATGAATTATTAATATTTCCTCAGTTATTTTTCAAAAGTACATTCTACTCTGTAGGCCCTTACAATTGCAATTTTATAAAAGAAACGTTTTATAAAACTTGGAACTTCCAATATTGTGTGAATCATAATTGGGCAACTACTGCCTGGTGTCTCATTATTTTGACTTGACATTTTGTTTTTGTGGGAATTAGTTTCATTATTATGGAGGAAACATAGAAGACTACTACAAGATGCCTGCTCATTGGCAACTGGACGTGGATATATCTCATTATGCTTGAATCACAAAGATTTATTTGAAATTTGAAGTTGCTATGAATATATTGCTTTATTTTATAGATAATATTGACGTATTATAATATGTCCCTTTCCCCAGAAAACTACAGTAATATTTCCTTTGATAATTCAAGGATAAGATATGTACTTCTGACTTTAAGTGAAACTTAATGACCTGGATATTTTGTCTTAGTGTCGTCTCTAAAAATGAAAAAGCCTAGAAATCTCACAATAAGGGTCTCTTAATCCTACTGTTTTCAAACATAAATTTATGAATTGCCTACTCCTATTTTAGACCATTTAGAAAATTTTAAGCAAGTATGTAAAAGAAGAAACAAAGAGAAATGGTGATATTAGAGATGCTAGTTCCACACAATTTATTTAGTGGAATTTATTTAATTCTATTTGCAACAAAGTATCTGTTGAGTATAGATCTGAGGTTACACACATAACAGAAAGAAAGTTATTAACAAAAGACAAAAATTGGCGGCGCCTGTGGCTCAGTGAGTAGGGCGCCAGCCCCATATGCCGAGGGTGGTGGGTTCAAACCCAGCCCTGGCCAAACTGCAACCAAAAAATAGCCAGGCGTTGTGGCGGGCGCCTGTAGTCCCAGCTGCTCGGGAGGCTGAGGCAAGAGAATCGCGTAAGCCCAAGAATTAGAGGTTGCTGTGAGCCGTGTGATGCCACGGCACTCTACCTGAGGGCGGTACAGTGAGACTCGGTCTCTACAAAAAAAAAAAAAAGACAAAAATTTTATTCCTTCATTTTGTTGCAAAAATATTGGAAGCTAATGAATTAAACCTGAAATAAAAATACTTTCTCCCTGATATAGAAAGCCAATCTGCAGCATATAGAACCTTTTTATCAAACATGATTTTAACGAGGCTCATTCTCAGAATAAATGCATCTTCTGCTCATGTTATACCCATAACACTACAAATGCCGGGGAATCAAAGGCCACCACCAAATAAAAAACATTATTGGTTCTGTTGCCCTTTGGGACATAATACTCAAAAATTATTTCTTTCCCTCTCGTGTGTTAAAAACAAATAGAATGCTTTACCTTAAAATAAAGGTTATAAAACAACTAATGCATCATTGCCTTTTGAAGTTGAATGATAACTCGATAGTTTTTGAGTCGTATTTTTTGGTGACTGTAATACCTATTATATGACAAAAGATTGTCCAAGTATACTATTGAATATGTATGATTTAAAGCAACTGTGTCTCATATCAAGCTTTTAAACTAAAGGTCTAAAAACCTGCAGTAATAGTACTAGATAGTTACTTAGGAATGGCTCTCCTAGGAAGGAGGGCAAGGAAGGGAGGGCCCAGGATTCCATATTGGTGCTACCCCCCCTTAATTCTATCCCAGGTAATTGCTCTCTAGGGAAGGAGGGGATATCCTATCAATCTACCAGTCAGTACTCAGCTGCTGACTGCAGAGGGATGTGGGAGACGGTCTGGACTAGCAACAGGTGCAATAGGACCTTAAAGGTGACCTAGAACAGCCTTAAGACTAATTATCATGTCATTACCTTGAATGTACATTGCAGTCCACACTTCTCCAATGGGCTTTCAGAGAATGTCATGGGAGGTCTGCTTGTGTAGTAAGACTCTGGTTCCAAAGTGACATAGGAACTATGAAGTAGGCCTGACCCAGGCGATATGAAAGAGAACCTCTGGCCACATACAAGGCCTCTTTGCTATGGCAATCAAGGCCCGTTTGCGGTCCATGGAGAATATATCTTGCTTTGTAAACTTTCTTATTCTGTAATTCCATCTTCCTCTTCTTTAATAACTTTGTTTCATGCTTGCCATACTTGTAGTGTAGGGTCATTTTTTGACTGAGAACTCTAAGAACGAGGACACAGCCACCTAAAAGCCTGGCACTTTAGGGTCCAGGTAGCTGCTTTGAAACTTGATGATTATATATGTTAGTATTTAATTGAATTGGAGTAATAGAAATAATATAAAAGAAAACATATATCCTTTAGAGAAAATGTAAAATAAAGATCAAAGAATAAGGAATTAAGTAAATATTTCAATTATTTTAACATTTCAGTAGCTAATTAAAGAAGATGGTTTAGTGTTTCCTTCCTTCCATTTAACATGTCCCTATTTTTAAAAGTGTTAGAGGTGCCAATTACCTAATGTCCAAGGGTTGGCCCATAAATGTGACAAGGCAACTTAATATGCACTACAAGATTGCAACAGATTCCAAAAGCTTACTACTGTAGCAACTAAATATTTTACTCAACCACCTCCCTCTTGGTTATAAAATAGTTGCAAAGCATATTGTATAAGTATGTTTTAATAATCAAAGCTTTTATAAACTAAAACATTAACTAATTTGAAGATTTGAATACTGGGCTAGCCACTAGAATCTAGCTTTTAATATAAGCAATCATTTAATGATATACCGAGGATGATAATCAATAATATCAATATAACTATACCTTAGAGAATAAATCAAATTTTACATTTTAAATATAAATGTCTGATCTAATCATGGATTTCTATTTGCACATACCTCAAAAAAGATCAAAAATTCAAATGAACTGTTAAGTCTTAGAAAAACAAATAACAAATAGGACCCTGGGATTGTTTTGTGGTTTTCAAAGCCGTGGCTAACAGATGGCCTTAACATTTTTCTCAGTTTGACTAAATTTAGATAAGTTTCTTGGGTTCTATGGGCCCCAGCCCTCGGTTTCCTTAAGCGATTTATAAATACTTGTTGATTCTTCTCTGCCCAATTTAGGTTAATATACATCTCCTTAAAAGCCTCTTGCGAGTTTTAAAATTAAGCAATATCTCTCTGGAGGGTCACAGAAATATGTGTACATCATTATAAAAGATAGCACCCCGTCTCTCTAGGAAGGCAGAAGCCTACCTTTAGAGGGCCCTAATTAGAAAATACAATATAGGCGGCCTAACAACAGAGAAAAATGTCTGAAAATTCAGAAATAACTCACACACCAGACACATTTCCTGGATCAACCTGCCCCTTGACGTCCCCCAGTAGTTTAACTCAGAGGTTAAGGTGAGCAAAGTTGTTGAGTTTCTTTCCTATTGCAATAGTCACATATAAAGTCTTCCTTGCCTATTTACGTTTGGAGAATTTTCTTACTTTGACAGTCATCAGGTGTCGGAAGTCATTTCAACAATATTAGAATTGTCTGAATGAGCTTTCCCTTTAAACTACTGAATGCTTATCGAACCAAATTTCTTGTTAATTTTGTTAGTTCTACAACATGGTATCTATGGTCAGGATGTTGACAAGCATTCCTGGCTGCTTTTAGACTACAATGTCCAGATATCTCCATCTTCAAAAATCACATTTAAGTATCTTTGTAGCTAAGGAGCCAAACTTACTTTTCATAGTGATGACTCAGAATTAAGTGCCATATGATAGACCATTTGACTCTCACCTCTCATTCTCATACCTTTTCGGTTATCAAAACTACTGGTTCGTCTTCAAAATATATTTCATATTATATATAATACGAGTAGCAGGGGCCAGGCACGGTGGCTCACGCCTGTTATCCTAGCACTTGGGATGCCGAGGCAGGTGGATTCCCTGAGCTCATGGGTTCGAGACCAGCCTGAGCCAGAGCGAGATCTCGTCTATAAAAAACAGCTGGACATTGTGGCAAGCACCTGTAGTCCCAGCTACTTGGGAGGCTGAGGCAAGAGAATCACTTGAGCCAAAGAGTTTGAGGTTGCTGTGAGCTATGACACCACAGCACTCTACCAAGGGCGACAAAGTAAAACTCTGTCTCAAAAAAAGAGTAGCAGTTGTGGTAGTAGCAGCACTAATAACACCCCAAATTTTGACATCTATCATTTGTCAGAAAGTATACTAAGCTCATTACAAATTATAATTATGACAAAAAAAAAAAAAACGTCCTGCAAGTTAGGGAGTGCCATCCTCAGGTAGGAAATGAGTAGATAGTTTATCCACAAGTTTAAATAACATGTCCATGCTTGCAAAAGTTTATTAAATAGGGTAGGGTCTGTGGCTCAAAGGAGTAGGGCACGGCCTCATATGCCTGAGGTGGTGGGTTCAAACCCAGCCCTGGCCAAAACTGCAAACAAAAAAGTTTATTAAATAGAGATCCAGAATTTGACATCAGTTCTCTTTATCTACCAATTTGCCCCATTTCTCCATCACTCTTTGCCATAATTATCACTTTATTCCCAGTTCATTTTAGCTCTTTTATCCTAAGTCTGTTAGTTGCAATGTTTTGCCTCATTCCTATGCACGTTTTTACATATTTTAGCAGTTCTAATACGCCCAGCTCTTATTTAATCCTATATATTGTTTGGCTTATCTTCTGAAATTTATGACTCATCAGAATTCAAAATAGAGTTGTTGATTGGAATGATCCTGAAAGAAGCCCTCAGATTTAATCAATAAAGTGGAAATTAAAGAACAATAAGTGTGTATCAATCATGCCCAATCAGAAAATAACACCACTGGAGGGACATTTACATCAGTGGGAACTTCATGCAGGTGATTGTTATGAAGGTGGTCAAAGAATCGGAGATCCCAGAGCACATGGAAGCAGCTGAGAACCCAGGGAGCAGAGGGCATGAGGGCATCTCTACACCCAACCCAGAGGGTGGAGGGAGAGGGTTCCAATGGGGCTGCAATTCCCAGGGAGAAACTGAAATTGAAGTCAGAGAGGGCAATGAGCTTATTAGAGAAATAAGAGAAATATTTGCCATTCTGCCCCTCAACCCTCCAGTTTCCTACCATTATTTCCCACAGTCAGAAACGTGCTGGCAATGTGGGAACCAGGGAGGGAAAGAGAAAAATCCACGAGATGGACCAGGAGCTGCTCAGTTAAGCCACAGGGTGAACTGTCAAATATGTTTCTGCTCTGGAAAAAGATGTTGGTTTCAAAACAAAATGTGTGCGTGTGTATGTGTGCAATCTTCCCAACTGTAATTTTAACCCGAAAGGTTTAATATCCAGGAATAATAGAGTATCATTTTTCTTTTCCAATGTGGAAATAAGGGTATGTTGAGAGTTTTCTTAAGAGCTAAAAATTTGTAATTTTTGTTTTTAAACAGAAAAGTGTTTTTTGCAAAGAAAGATACATAGTTTTAAAAACAGAAATCTGGCCTCTTAATAATAAAGGTCAAAAGGAGGTTCTAAAGATAGCGAGAGTTTTTCCCTGGATTAACCTCAGGTCTGTGATAAGAGGTTATTCCCCTGAAATCTGTGCAAAGGCATTTGGAAACATTTTATGTTACACTTCTTTTTCAGTTATACATCTACCCCACTCCTACCAAGTCTGCAAAATTTACCATATTGTTAATGGCTTTTTTAAAAAATGGCATAGGTATTATAGTTGTGGAAAATATGGTGGAAATTTGGATTTCATATCCCATGAAACGTGATATGGGTGGCTTCAAGTGATTCATTATTTCAACAAAATTATTGGTCCCCCACTGTGGACCAGGCAGGACAACCAGCATTGAAGTGGCATTGCCAAACCCACCATCCAGTCTGCTCCTTCACAGAGCATAGAGTATTTAGGGAAAGAAGTGGATCCCAGAAGAATATCTGTGCATTTAAAACACTTGCATGAATTCTGTGGGACTCGGCTCACTCTTGGGAGGACGAGAAAGGCTTGCCAGAGGCAAGACATTAACGTAGGAGTGAGTCATGGGTCTGGATAACCACCTTCTAAATGTTACTAGGCAATTTTGATTTCGTCTCTCTACCACCTTCCAACTGCACGACTTAGGACTATTAAACTTTCTGCGTCTCAGTTTCCTCCATTATAAATTAGTATAACAATCACTTCTTTGTCATATGCAAGACTTTTATTTTCCTGAAAATTAAGAAGATAAAGTAATTTAAATGGTCCATAGCATTACTACTTGTTCAATATTTCACTGTCTTTAGTATATTAGAGAAAACATACATCCGTGAATAGTTTTTAAGTTGAAAAATGGAAGGAAAATAGTTATAAGCTTGTTTTGCAAGCCAGCTATGAGACAATGATCCCTTAAATCATGGAAACATCAGCAGCAATTGAGGGAAGCATTCCTGAGAATGGAGAACTGAATTCCAAGGCCGGGCAGAAGTGTGGCGCCCTTCCCCCTGCATGGGGGGATCAGGAAGAGCGCGCTGTGTGTGGAAGAAGGCAAGCAGTTCAGTTTGGGATGTAATAATAATAGCATTAAGGTGCCCTCGGGTCATTCACCTGTCATCTACCATCTATATATGTATTCATCAGTATTAATTGGATCCAGGAATTATCAGGTACAGATAATATTTACAATAAGGGGATATGGGGCAGCGCCTGTGGCTCAAGGAGTAGGGCGCCGGCCCCATATGCTAGACGTGGCAGGTTCAAACCTGGCCCCTGCCAAAAACTGCAAAAAAAAAAAAAAAGATAATCTCATTTATGAAGAAAGACCACAAAAAGGAACAGAGTAACTAAAAGTTTTTTACTATATGTTTTAGTGACTAGGAGCTAAATTCATATAATATGTCTATTTTCTAGTGAGGAAAGCACATGGAAAATAAACGCATGAATTAATACGGCATTTTGGTAAAGAAACATTTTTTCCTATTTAATTCCATAATTTCCTTTTAATTCTAATGTTTAGCATTAGAAAATTTTAACAATATTTATTAGTTCTTCACCACTGATTGTACATGTATAATATGATAAATTATCAGTTTATCTTTTAAACTCAAAATAAAAAATCGGGAACATCATCATTAAAATAAATATATTTCATGTATGTAACTGTTATTTTATTGTCATGTTTTGAGCTAATAGAATATTTGAGCCAGATAATCATCAAAGCACTTTTCTAATTCCTTTAATCCTTAAAACAACCCTAAGTAACAGACACTGTTATTAACGCCATTTTACAGATAAGGAAGCTGTGGCTCAGAGGGGTTTGGTTTTTCACCCTACAGAGGAAGCATGAAGCAAAGCTCATGTCTGAACTCAGGAGTCTGATCATCTATGCCCTGTCATTTCACTGGTGTGACATTAATGTATATGCATTGAACTAACTGTGCATAAGTCTAGTTCGAGACACCTTAAAATTTCTTGCATTTAGCATCATATTATTTACAATTGTATGTTTGTATATGGAAATATGTATATGAATGCCATAAAGTGCTTCATTGATTAAAGAAATTATTTTAAAAACTTTATAGTAAATAGTGCCAAATATTTCTTTACTCATTTGCTTGTCTGTTACACCCCCTTCACTGTAACATACTCTCCTACAAATCAGTAAGACAGGGAGATAACTATCTTTTCTCTCACTCCCTCCCTCCCACCCACACACAAACAGGTAACACATACACGTGGACATAAAATGTTACAGAGATACGCATAAACTCGTTTTGTCAATATATACGTGTAGTGTATTCTTAAATCACATATTCAATATTATATTTTATAAAGATAAGGATGGGTTAAATGTTCAGATAGATATACCTACAGCAAACAGTATTGATCATTTAAACAATATACTAGTGGAGTTTGCATTTTTGAATTGTCACCCCCTAGTGGCAAAATATTTAAGATGTCTGAAGGAAAGTACCCATAATGACTCAGAGAAAATTACTTAGGCAAATAAAATAAATAAAGGCATGATATATGCATGGTATTCGTGCAAATTTGTCTGTGTATATGGCAATACATTGATACATAATTTTTCTCTCTTTGCATTTCCTAAATCTTAGTAGATTGGCTAAGAAGCCCAGCACTGGGCTTTGTACCTTATTCTCATCATACAAGCCCAAAGTTTATAAATAAACTGGCTTCAGGTCTAATGGTTTGAAATTGACAATTTCAGTCAATGAAATACCTGTCTACCATCAGGATTTAAGCACCTTTTATCTCCTGTGTTTGGGCTGAAATAACTGCGATCTCTCCCTTTGTACCAATACAGTATGCTTTTTACAGCTTCGGATTCATCTCTTTGTATTCTTAACTATGGGCTGTACAGGAGCTCCTGAGAAAGATACCCTGTATTATGCCTCGGTAAGCCTGAGGATAAGCCTGATAAACAACAAAACTGGAGAGTCAGTGGAATGGCTTTCTCTCTATATCGTGTATGTGATGGATACATTTCTATAATGGCTCTTTATCTGGTAGTCTGTCCATTTTCTAAATCTATTTGTGTATCTGACATGTCAGGGTTTTTTTCTCTACCTTATCTATTAAATTTGTATTTTCCACTGTGTGTCGAGTGTGAAAAAAATCTATTTCGTGTACCTATTTGGTATTATAAAATACTGAGTGTATTTTAAAGTAATAATGGAATATGGTTCCCTTTAATGTTCTTTTCAGCTTCAGTCTAATATCTGAAATAAACTAGAGATATCTTTTTGCCATTGTATTCTCTTTCCGATTTGGATTTTTCAATTACCCAGTGACCTAAAGCATTACTGTTTGCTTTATTCACAACAGGAAGGTGGTTTGCATTTTTTTCAGTCATTTGGTCAATTTAAAGTATTTGAATCACTGTTTCTATAAGAAAACCAATGGTTGAGGCTCAGCAAATTCTCAAGTATCTAAAATCTTAAGGCAATCTAGGCCATAAATATCTACTGTCCTTAAGAAATGCCTTACAAAAACAATCTGTGATTGAAAAACAAGAGCAATCTCCTCTTACCATTTATTTTTTGGCAGAATGTTCTAAATCGGCAGGTGTAAGTGATATTTACTTGTTCTCTCAACTTAAGGGAAATTTCTGAAATGGTACACATGATTTTTCAAACCATAAGGCCTTTATTTTTCCTTCAAAGGTTATTCGTAATTCCAAGTATAAGGAAATGAATCTCATAACAAACTGGTGTGTGTCATTTGCAATGGGAACTGCTTTTCAATAAGTGAAACCCACAGAAAAGGGGATACATTGTTAGATATTTTATCTTCCCAGGACTAAATCTCTACAGATCAGTCTAAAAACAGAAAGGGCGTATTTACATGCTTATTTCCAGGCAAGCATGGGGATATTATTGATTTAAATTTCTACTATGGATTTGCATGTAAACCATAGCAACTCGACTTGCAAAGTTTTATTTTACTTATTTATATTTATCTATTCATTTTTATTAGCACACTGTATGCATTTATGGGGTAGAATTTGATGTGCATACAGATATATGGGGATCATCTGTAAAAGTGAAGAGAAAATTGGGGTATATGTCCCTTACTTTATGCATTTACCATTTCTTTCTGTTGAGAACATTTGAAAGCCTCTCTTCTAGCTGTTTTATAATATACAGCCCCTTTACTGCTCATCCCCCTTCCTCGACCGTGTGATAGCACAGCAGATCTTACTTCTTACTTGATTGTAGGCACCACTGCCCTATTCATTTCTATGATAGCAACTCTTTTTTTTTTTTTTTTTTTTTTTTTTTTTTTTGACTGAATCTCATTCTGTTGCCCAGGCTGAACTGCGTTGGCATCATCATAGCCCAGAGGAACCCAATCTCTTGGGCTCAAGCGTTCCTCTTGCCTCAGCTTCTCGAGTAGCTGGGATTAAAAGTCTGCACCACAACACAAGGCTGATATTTCTATTTTTAGCCGAGAAGGAATCTCACGCGTGCTCAGGCTGGTCTGAAACTTGTGAGCTCAAGCAACCTACCCACCCTGGCCACCCAGAGCACTAGGATTACAGGCGTGAGCCACCACCCAGCCTTCAACTCTTCTTTTTGTTTAGATTCCCAATATGAATGGGGTCATGGTTGTGTTTTGTTTTTGTCCTGTATTGGCTTGTATCACTTAACACAACATCCTCCAGGTATATCCGCGTTGTCAGATATGACAGAATTCCCCTTTATTATGGCTAACTAGTATTCAGTTGTGTGTGTGTACCACGTTTTCTTTATCCATTCATCTGTTGTAGGGCACTTGGGTGTTATATATACCCAAGACACTGGCGTTATGATAGTGCTGCGGGGGACTGCAGATATTTCTTTGACAAACTGATTTTATTTCATCAAATATATACAGCTAGTGGTATTGCTAGGTCATAAGGTACTTCTATTTTTTTTCCTCATCTTTTTTTTTTTTTTTAATTATTGTTGGGGATTCATTGAGGGTACAATAAGCCAGGTTACACTGATTGCAATTGTTAGGTGAAGTCCCTCTTGCAATCATGTCTTGCCCCCATAAAGTATCACAAGAATGGAGAAGCATGAATCCTATGTACTCAATTTTGATATGAGGACAATTAATGACAATTAAGGTTATGGGGGGGAAGCAGAAAGAGGGACGGAGTGGGGGGGCCTTGGTGTGGTACTTCTATTTTTTAAAGTTTTAAGCTATAACCTGGTTACAACCTAAGAATAGGGGGAAGGGGAAAAGGGAGGGGAGGGAGGGGGGATGTGGGTAGAGGAAAGGGGATTGGTGGGATTATACCTGCGGTGCATCTTACAAGGGTATATGTGAAACTTGGTAAATGTGGAATGTAAGTGTCTTGGCACAGTAACTGAGAGAATGCCAGGAAGGCTATGTTAACCAGTGTGATAATAGTGTGTCAAACGGTCTGTGAAGCTAGTGAATGATGCCCCATGATCATATCAATGTACACAGCTATGATTTAATAAAAAAAAAAAAGAAAGAAACCCCCATACTGTTTTTCATAATGGCTGATCTATACAGACACACAAACACACACACACACACACACACACACATGAGGCATCAATATGCAACTTAATCTAATTGTAAATCTCTGGTATATTATGTTTCAGATAAATTTCTCTTAAGTCATCTTTTGAATTAGATTTCTACTGAAAACGCATGGAGACACAGTGATTTAAAGCACCTAAGATTTTTATTTAATTCCTACAATTAAATGTTGACATGGTTCAGTTACCATTTCTACCGGGGGGGTGGAGGTGGGCCGCTCTATCCACAGTTTGGAACTTTGCTTCTCTCATATATAAAAGGACAAATTTAGAAGGTGGGCACCACGCATAAAAAAAGGCAGTATGTGGCCGTAAAATGATTCCAAAAGGGCATACGAAATTAAACCTGGCAGGGATTTTATCAAGTGACTTTATCACTTTTATTTGAAAAAAAGAAATGGACTATTTTAATTAATGGTGTTTGCTTAAACTTAGTAATGATTATTAAAACATGGTATTTCATATTAGAATATCTCAGAGAAAATTTTAACCTACATTTCTCCAGGAATCTAGTGACTTTTTTTGTATTTTATCCCAACATATTTTTGTGTGCACTTTTTCAGTGTCAGCCATATCTTTGGTACAGTATGGATAACATTATACAACAGATATTTTCCAATCAATAAAACACTTAATTGTCCATATCTGTCTATGTACCTATGTTAAAGGTTTACTAAAAATTCTCATTTTGTATTATATCTGACCATATCAATAATTTGCCAGGGTAAATAATAGTGCAATAAGTATTGGTTTTCAGTAAATAAGTGGCTGCATTTTAGATCACTTTTTTGGTTAGAATGCCAAGTGTGGGGGAGATTAATTTTCTGTTGATTCATGAAATACACGTATATTTATAAAACAATTAGTATGTGACAGAGATTGTCCTACGTACCTGCAGCAATGAACACACACACACCCACACCTGTTCTCATGAATATTAAGGTAGGAAGACAGAAAAATAGCAAACTAAATTAATAATGATGTATGTCAGATAAGGGCATACATGGATGGGGGAGCTCTCTTATATTAGGTGGTTAGGGAAGCTATTTCTATGAATAATAGAATGAAGTAAACAACCCACAGGGAAAAGATACCTCAACAGGGGAAAGAGCAGGGGTGAACATCTATAGACTTTTGGTCTTGGTCTGTTCAAAGAAAATTCCAGGCAAGTTGATTCAGAGTGAGTAAGCAGATGTGGTAAGAGACAAAGAGAAATTACAGAAAAAGAACACACAACTGAAACAGATCATTTGGGACCTTGTACTCCATCAGTTTTTGATGACCAAGGCTGAGCAGGACCACCTTTAACCAGCAGTGAGAATTACCAGTTATAATCTTGGTGAACTGGTATGTCCATTGTTTGCATCTTATCTGTTTTTTAAGGGATTTTTAAAAATTCTAATAAAATCATAAAGTTTCTGTTTTTAAATCTGTGTCTTTTCCTCCTCCGTAAATTCTCCCATCTATATAACTGACGTTTAATATTCCTTTTGTCAAATTTTAAGATAGTAATCCACATTCAAGGTATCAAACAGAAGTTCATACTATTCACTAACAATATGTTTACGGCTTTGTCTTTGTATTATATGCACAATTTACAGCATTTGTATTTCTCACAGTTAAACAATTCATTATTTTAAATTGGTATTTTTATCTTTAATGTTAGGTCTAGAAAGTATTTTTAAATGTAAGGAATTGGGTAGCTATTCTCATTTTAATCTAATGTTAAGAAGTTGCTTAAAGCACTGAAATTATCATCAGGCTTTAACTTGACATGTGAAGATGGACTGAGGGAACTAAACCTTCACGCTGGCAAGAGATCCCCACCTCTTACCACCAGTGCCCTGGAACAGGTGCCCCCAATGCAAGTGCCTACAGAAGCCATGCAGATTATGTGAATAAATAAGGCGGGTTGGATGTGAGGGTGCATGGACTCCTTCAAGAAGCTCAGGTTGCAAGGTAGGGCAGGTTTAAAACCTACAGCTTCCTAGAATCTATTGAAACAAAAAGTACAGTGAGAATGTCACTAGTGTCCAGAACAAGAGTTACTTGCTTAAATAAAACTATTTAACACAATTATTCTTTCCCCCGAATTTTATGAGGTAGATAGCTCCTACTGTCAGATACGATCAATTCAGTGAGATGAGGCTATGTCTCTTTATGTTTTTCTTCTGAAATATAATTTGCAGAGAGACATCATTTTCCCCCAGTAAGATACCATTATTGATTGAAAAGTTTTTCATCTCAGCCAAATCTCTTAATTTATACATTTAACACATTAACAGACTAATCAATTCAATGAACTTTAAAAGGTCCACTTAGACTTTTTCCCTCTGGAATTTTTTTGCTCGTGTTACTCAGCATTTATATAAAAAAAAGGGTAAAATAAGATGTATCACTCACAACCTGGTTCTTAACCAGCAAATGAAATGTCTTCCTCCAGCCCCATTACTCAGAACCTTCCTTCTGACATAATTATTATGGTTTCTTTGGAGGGTACTTCGAGATATTTAAATATCAGTATATAAATATATATACACATTTAAATATCATATTTGCATATAAAAAGTAGGTATTATATATCCTCTATGACATGTGCATACACCATACATAAGTATATATAATATTTTAATAACCATAAATATATGATCTGTGTAGTTTCACATTAATCATAATTCATATAATTTCTTTATTTTAGGTAACCCTGTAATAAGTAACCTTGCATACAGATGGATCATTTTTCAAGAGCACTTGGATGACTGTACTATATTCTGAGAAGTGGAATTTAAGAGTATGTACATTTTGGATTTCAACAGAATTTGCCACTTTGTTCTCCTTAGAGATTTTACCAATTTATATTCCCAACAGAATTTGATGACAATTTTCACTTCCTTACACCTTTGCAGACATACTGGGTTATAAAAATTCTGAATCTTTGCCACTAGGCACATTTATCTTATTTTGAGAGGTTTACTAAGTGCACTTGGTAGTTCCTTTCATTTGAAGTGTTTGTTCCTATCTTTGGCCATTTTTCATAGTGGTGCCAATGGCTCTTCTGTTATGGATTGGTAAAACGCCATATATATTAGAGAAGTTATCTTTCAGCCTGTTACATGTGCTGTAAGCATATAGCCCTGTAGCCTTTCCTTTGCTTGCAGCACTTTTGCCAGAGTGATTTTTAGTTAAATGTTTACAGTTTTTGAGATGTGATACATTTTTGAAAGGCACCCGCTAACATGAGAATTTGAAAAGAATTTATGAATGACATCTACTATGTTTTTAATTTTGTTTTTAATGTTGGAATTTTAGATTCCTTATGAATATCTCATGTAATATAGGTGTCCAGTTTTCAGATGGCTACCCAATTGTTCTAGCCTCAACTGATAAATTATCCATTTTCCCTACTGATTTTTTTTCTTTTTTTGTAGAGACAGAGTCTCACTGTACGGCCCTCAGTAGAGTGCGGTGGTGTCACATGGCTCACAGCAACCTCCAACTCCTGGGCTTAGGCGATTCTCCTGCCTCAGCCTCCCAAGCAGCTGGGACTACAGGCGCCCGCCAACACCCAGCTATTTTTTTGTTGCAGTTTGGCCGGGGCCGGGTTTGAAACCACCACCCTCAGCCTATGGGGCCAGCGCCCTACCCGCTGAGCCACAGGCGCCACCCTTCCCTACTGATTTTAAATACAGCATAAAATATATTTGCACCAAATTTGGATTTTTACTTGACTTTACATTTTTCCATTCGTCTATTTGTTTGTCATTAGTCAGGACTATAGTTTTATATTTTTGAAACTATTTGTGAATTTCTGTATTATTAGTAAGCATTTAATAAGTCCTGCTTTCTGGTTTAATCCTGACCTATTATTCATGCTTAAATTCATTTTTATTAGTATGGATTTTAAACTAAGTATCATATAAATTAAAAATATGCAGATCATAAGTATACAGCATGATGATTTTTTATTAGCTAAACACATTCAAATAGCCGAAATTTAGATCAAGAAACAAAGCATTATTATCACCCTAGAAGTCTGCTTCACATATTCCTTTATTCACAACATCCTACAAAAGGAACTCACTGTCTTAACTTTTAATGCTTTGCGTAAGTTCTACATATTTCTAGAACTTAAACAAATAGGTTAGAAATGTATTACATAATTTATAAATAGTTGGATATTATTTATTCATCTTGTTGCTATTGATTTCTAGTTTACTTCCCTTATACTTAGAAAACAGAGGCAAATCTTTACAATACTTTTAGATTTGTTTACTCTTTAAAAATAACTTATTTTCTTATTCATATTGGTTAATATTCCATGTGCAATTGAAAAGAATATGCATTCTGTTAATGTTTTCAGTATTTACTGATTAGATGAAGATTTTTAATTTTATTTCAGTTTTACCAAATCTTTTAAAAAAGTTTTTGGTATCGCTATTGAAAGTGATATTAAAATTTCCCAGTATAATTATAGACTTACCTATTTCTGTTTTCTATATTATTTTGATACATATTTTGAAGTCATATTATGGGCTACATTACATTTAGGATTACCACATTTTACCATAATTAGATTTCAGCTGGATGTCTATAATGCTTTGTTGTTTTTGCTTGTAGCCTACTATTTATGAAATTATTATACCATAACAGGTTTCCTTTGGTTACAGTTTTAGAAAATAGGTATTATTTTTTTTTTCACTATTTTCCCTCAAACATTTTTTCCTTTCTACCATAAGTGTATCCCTAAGCCCAGTGAAACTAGCCCACATCACAAAGTACCCATGCTGTAGAAGCTGGTGTGGATGTGGACAGAAGGGAACACTTTTACACTATTGGTGGATGCAAGCTAATACAGCCTCTTTGGAAAGAAGTATGAAGAATACTTAAGGAACTAGAAGTAGACCTTCCATTTGGTCCTGCAATTCCATTAATAGGTATCTACCCAGAAGAAAAAAATTATTTTATCATAAAGATATTTGCACCAGAATTTTCATCGCAGCTCAATTCAAAATTGCCAAGATATTGAACCAACCCAAGTGTTCATCAATCCATGAATGTATCAATAAACTGTGGCATATATATCCATGGAATAGTATCCAGCCATAAAAATGATGGAGACTTATCGGGGTCCTGCCCTATGAGCAGGGTCCGCTAAGACCTGTGGAACTGGCAGCAACTGACTGAAGAAATATAAAGCGAGAAACGATGAGAAAGAAGGAGACAAGAGACACAGAATAGAATTTTCAAAGGTGGGAACTCAGGGGACCACTGCCCATTTGTGGGGTCTTGGTCATGGTCCTGAGTTTCTGTTTCACTCAGCTTTAATTGAAGACTCTTTGCCCAGAGAGTAAGCTGAGGGAGGGAACAAAGATACCAGCAGTTTCTCTGAGTGAGCATATGAGCTACTATTGTTTCTATAATCATTAACTTTAAGGATCTGAGCAGCCTTGAGAAATCCAGAACCTGAACCTGACCTCCTGAGGTCACACACACAGACTCCTAGGCAGGGCTTAAACTCTGGTAGTTCCCTGTGGAGTAAAATGCCACTGGCATCAGTCTCCTCTGAAGAATCAGTGGGAGAGAGGCATTTTCCTCTCATCACCACCACACAGAGTCTTCCTCTGGGATAAGGGATATAGGCCCTCCTGCCCACATTTCAGGGCTTCCAACTGTTCCCTTAATCTCTGCCCCAGCCAAATGCAAATCTCTACAATGGGTATCTGCTTTGTCTGTTTTTTACTGGGTAGGAAATGCCCTAGTTAATATGTCTTTCAAGCCTTGCCATAGCCTCTTCTATGGCCATGATTCCTCAAAGTGTTCACAGACCCAGCAGGGGTGCTTGTAAGCTATATCCCCAATAGGTCAGAGTTCTAGGCAAATCAGGAAAATTGCTCGGATAGGAAATTTAGCAGCTGCTGATTTAAAGGTAAACTAACAGACTTTTCTTTGTTCTGACTCACTCAGCTTACTTTTTAATTTTTCCCTTTTTCTGGGGGTGTTTTCCTTTGCCAAGAATGGGGTCTTTGGTCCCCATTCCACTTGCAGAGACTTAACATCTTTTGTATTTACCTAGATGGAGTTGAAGAACATTCTCCTTAGTATATTACAAGAATAGAAAAGCATATATCCAACATACTCAATACTAGTATGAAACCAGTAGATGAACAAATACATGCCCTCAGAAGAGAAAAATACAATTAAATTCAAGTCGGAGGGAGGAGAGAGAAGGGAAAGGGGAGAGGAGAGATGGAGGGGGATTGGGACATGCTCACCCCATGGACACAATGTAATGGTGTGCCGCTAATACCCTGAATGAGAGGCTTAGCTTCAGCGTGAATCTTGCTTAACAAATGCAAAGAATGTAAGTTAATTATTTGTACTTTGATATTAATCTGAAATTTAAAAAAAAATCAAGAGGGGGAGTGGATGAGAGGAGAAAGGAGAGAGACTGGTAAGTTTTCATCTAACTGTCATAATGTGAGGGTACATGGCACACCTCATGGGCAAAGGCTCATCTACAACTTGAACTTCACCCAACACATACAAACATTGTAACCTAATCATTTGTAGCCTCATATTGATCTTAAATTAAATAAATAAATAAATAAATAAATAAAAGCATGTCTATTTGAGAAGCATGTACTTTGGTTTTCCCATTTTATCCAATGGGATAGTAGTTTTATTGAGCTTTAGTATATTTGCATTTAATTTAATCACTGTTATATCTGGGTTTATAGCATAAAACTCCTTTTTTTTTTTATTTGAACCACTGCTTTTATACTCCTTTTAATTTTTCTTTCTTATCTTCCCTTGAAGTTCTCAATTTTCCTTCTTCCTCTTGACCTGTCTACCTTGTACATCATACATTCATAATTACTTTAATATTATTTAGCAGAAACCCTAGTGATTATAACATGCTAGACCTTTTCACAGGTAAATGCTTTATAGACCCTAAATCTTACTAATTTCCAAAATTTGCTAGGACCTTAGAATACTTCATCCCAAATTATCCATTCCCACCATCTTGCTTTTGGGGTTCATGAATGTTCATCCTTCAGTTAGTTTATAAACCAATATCATTATTGTATTTCTCCACAATTAAGATTTTTTTAATTTCTTTTTGTGTTAGTTTCCGGAATTTGAATTTTTTTTCAAAGAATTTGTCAACTTTACCTAAGTTTCTTTCCTTAATTTAATAGTATACCTTTGTGTAAAATAGCCCCTTATTTTTGTTGTAATACATGTAAAATCTGCTGTGATAACTACTTTCTTTTGATATCAATAATGTGTATGTGTATTTTCTAGTATTTTATTGACCAATCTATTTTTTCAATATTATTGATTTTTTAAAAAGTAATTCTGATTTAATTAATGTTTTGTTTATATGCTTTCTATTTAACTGACTTCACCTTTTGTCCTCATAAGCTCCTCTTTTCTAACTAGTTTGTCTGAAGAAAAAAAAATCAACTATATTTCCCAATTTCCCTTGATATCAGTTGTGTGTGTGCTTAAATGAATCAGAAATAAAATGTGAAATTGATATGTAACACTTATGAGCCTGTGTTTACCTCATGCTCATTCATAATCTCTCTTCTCTTTTTGCAAATACCACGATGTCAAATTTGTCATTGCTTATTATAAAGGAAACTGGATTCCTGATTTGTTTTATGAAAGGTGGCTTCTCGAAAAACAACCAATTTTAACTGTACTCTGATTTAAGTGAAAAATAAACCTAAACATGTCAAGATATTGATGTTTTCACTTGGCTTAGAGGAACTAGCATTCATTTACCATGATTAATACATTACCAGTGTAAACGAATACCCAATCACTTGAAAACACACAGCTGAGCATAGCAGTAGTTGTTATTCTGAAAGCAACGTGTAGCTTGGTGTGGGGAGGATTGAGCTAAGTAAGGCTGGCATCAATGATGTTTCTTTTCCTTTTTTAATGTATGAATGTTTTTAATTGGCAGAAATTTATTGATACTTTTTTCTGTTTTAAACTTAAATTAAGGACAATTGTGGGAGGAAAACTTTACATCTAAAACTCTAAATGTAATAAAGTAAATTAAATTGTAAAATGACATAGGAAAGGGTAAGTTGGGAAAGAAAAATGAGGTAAGATTTTTATAGTTCATGTGATAGATGGAAAATCATTACCTAACTTTATTAAATCAGGGAACACAGGTATTCAACTGTATTTACCTGATACTATATGATCAACTACTATCTACAAAGGTAAATAGCAATGAATAAGACGGGCAGTATCCAAGATGCCACGAATTAATAGTTTTCACTCTAGTGAGGGACTCAAACAATATACAAAAAAAATTGAACACCTGAAGCATAGTTGTCATGGGAACTGTGAGGAGGAGATGGGTAAATTGAGCAGAATGAGTCTGATAGGTTATGGTTTGTGTAGGCAGATCAGAAAACAAAGTAGCACTGAAGAAATAACATTTGAGCAGAGACCAGATAAACAAATGCAAAAGAACATTGCAAATATATTGGCAAGGAGCATTTCAAAGACAAAAACAAAAATGCAAATTCTTGAGGTTAGGGAGGACATCACAATTCACCCAAGGTAAATAAGGAAGGGAGAGGGTAGGGTGAGTCAGTAGGAAACACAGGTCATCAGAGAAGAGAGGCTCTCCAGGTTGGAAATAATGCATGAAGGACGAGATAAACTAAATATAAAAACAAACAATGGCTTCAATGGCTGCACCTCTTATGAAATAGAACTTTTACCACACCTGAAGCAACCTGCCCAGGAAATCGAGCTCTGATGTCCAATAAACAACCCAGGAAACTATCTCTCTATAAGTCAGACCTGCAGGAAGCCACGCTGCTATCTCTAGTGACAATCCAGGACGCTACATAAGAACTTCTGTAACAATTATTCAGAATGGCAGGACTTGATTAATAATTGACAACTTCCTTAACTTTTGTCCATACTTCCAAATAGAAGGGGCAAGAGGAAGCAAATTATGCACTCCTAACCAATCACGTGAGTTGCTCTGCTTGTAGGTAATCTCACAGACAGCTTCCCAGGCCCATGGCCACCAACCAGAATACACCTAAGACTTCCCCCTTTTCTTCTATAAAGCTTTCTCCCTCCTCTGCCTTCCTTCAAGGCTTTGCCAAATGTGAAGGGAGTGGCCAACTCCCTTGCTATAGTAAGTAAAAAATAAAGAGCCTCTTCTTGTCCTCTCTTGGTTGGGCTTTGTGTGTTTCCATAAGATATAAAGGTAAACAATGCTTAAGTATGATAACTAAAAACCTAAACTATGGCTTTTTGATCAGAAATATAAGACACACACAAAAGGAATCAAAAAATAATTCATATAACAAAAGAATAAAGTGAAACACTAACTATACAAAACAGAATATTAAATAAAAAATGGCCTTCAAAACACATCCTGCCATAATTTCCAATAACTCAAATCTTCAGTCTGCCCAGAACTTTACAGAGATTTATCACTGTTGACTCCTGCCTGCAGTGTCTCCTCCTCAAGTATTGGAAAGTGCACATCAATTTCTGACTTTAACCTTTATATAGAGTGACAGTTTGACTAAAGTCCATGTAAGTTTATGTTGTTTCAGTAAAATAGCGAACGGTACCTGTGAACCTTGAACTGGAATGTTTATCTCATTTATGTAGGTAAAAATACCCAAAGGCAAGAAAATCCATGAATGAAGTCCTTCTTGTCAAATTATAATAATGGTGTCTCCTTTTATCTATCTTTATTTAAAAAGAAAATTTAAAAATATTAAAACATAAAAGGATTATTTAAAGTTCTGACAGGTGCTTAAAAGATTTGAGTTCCCCATTCTGCCTCCAAATCTTGAGATGTTAACAGCAGGATGGCTTTGAAATTAATCAGATTTTTCTCTTTCATAGCTTGAGATATTTTAGGAAGTATATGTAACAGAAGCCAATTCTTGCTGTATAGAAAGTCATGTGTTGTTACCAGTGGGTATCCTTTCTCACCAATAAAGAAGCCTAATGTATATGTAAGCATTTCAACCTTACACACAATAAAAAAAGTTTTCTCTACTCCTACAAGCTTTTACTTGTTGAAAACACTTTTATAGCATCTGACATTTCCAAAAAGTACCAAATCTTTCATGATAAGCCAAATATTACTGATTTATAATAGATGACATGATTTGACACAGTAATGGCTCAATATTCCATTGATATTTATATTTTTAAAATGTGATGTTATAAACCCATGTGCTTGGAGGGAAAAAACACAGAACAACAGAAATACAAATAATCATTAAAAATACCGGGCTATAGGACTTTACATTAACCCTAGTGTAAGGATTTTATGACGAACCCTATTCTCATAAAAATTATTAATTCAACCACTATTTTTTTACACAGAGGTACTTTTTGGTTCTTCCTACATTCAACAACAACAAAGATTTACATTATTTACATTTTGACATTTTTTGTGTGGTCCCATCATGTCTGGTATTGAAAGATAAAGACAGTAGATTCTTAAAAAAAATTATAATTTAAGCCATTGATTCTTAACCTTCCTAATGCTGCGACCCTTTAATACAGTTCTTCGTGTTGTGGTGACTCCCAACCATAAAATTATTTTTGTTGCTAGTTCATAAATGTAATTTTTTCACAGGGGTCACCTAAGACCATCCTGCATATCAGATATTTACATTACAATTCATAACAGTAGCAAAATTGCAGTTACGACATAATTTTATGGTTGGGGGTCACCACAATATGAGGACTGTATTAAAGGGTCGCAGCATTAGGAAGGTTGAGAACCACTGATTAAGCCATCCTATTGAAAAACAGGTAGACACCTATAATCATAATCGTCGGATAGTTTCCCTTCATTCCTAATGAATAAAATTCACTTCAGTCATACTATGGACATCTCTTGAACGAATTCATATGGTTCTTGTGTGTACATCTGCTACCACCGGGGTCCAAGATGACAAGACACAGGATTGGATGTCAAGAAAATAAGAAGCCTGGTAAATGTAGACATTTAGTCAACTCTGCATCATGGAGTCTTCTAAGCTATAGTCATGAGTTTCTACTTTTCTTCTGCATATAAAAAAAAGCGTTGGTTATCTGAAGAATTGATGCAGTATCTTAATGTCTGAGGGCTTTTCCTCTATAGAAAAGATGACTATTAGTGTCCTAGATTTAAAATTAACATTAGTTTTTGTAACAAAAATTCTAAAACACGTTTTTATTTTACATACAAAGTATGGTATTCTATTTGTAATTCTAGAACATTTCCTAGGGAAATCTGATTAATGTTTTATAAATTCTAGTTGAACATACTAAGTCCTCATTCATATTCAAGACTTAGTACAATTTAATCAATCATTTTTAAGAGGATTTTGAATGCTATCCATTTGATAGTCACTTAAAGCCTTTCAAAGCCAATCTGGTAAAGATTAAATATTAAAGCATTAAAATATTATAAAGTATTTAAACTATTCTTGTGAATTCAGTATATTAAAATTATTAACGTAAGCCCAATTCAAATGAACAATTTACAGATTTAGATTTACAAAAGGTCACATTTTTCTCACATAACTCAGTGTAGATTCACCATAGTAAAATAAATTATGAAATTCTAATTTGTATTACCACCTGTAATTGACAAAGCTTGAATGTATCACAACACTTTAAGCACCAAAGATAACACAAATTCTTCCAGTTAGTATAAAACATACTCCCCACATTCTTCACTTAAGATACTTGAGGAGGGAGAAGAAAATACAGTAAAGACTTCATTAACGTAGAGGAGTAGCCACAATATCCCTATCGGAAGATGGTAAGGGGTCAACACACCCTATCTATTTTCCTCTCAACATTTTCTAGTACCTCGGTATTTTTCTTTTATTTTTTCTTTCTTTTTAAAATCTGGTTGGATGAACCAAACTAACTGATCTAAGTTTTAGCATTTCTATCTTTTCCCAATTTCCCATTGTCTATTATTACTGAATATAATAAATCCGGGGGAGCACTTGGGTATGTCTCTCGAACTGTATCTGTTCAGTAGCTATGTCCATACATCTCTTAGGCTACAGAAGAATTATTTACTGACTTAACCCAACATATGTTAGCACAGATGTTTGCTTTTCGAATCTTGGTCTCTCATCAGGTTCAGGGGCCAAATCAGTCTTGATGTAAAATACATTTTGTTTAGCACACTAGTAGCTCACACCTTATTCTCACAACCACTTTGTACGTGAGTCCATTGAATAAACACAAGGTAGCCTGGGAACAAAGCTGACATTAACCCATAAGAAGATTTCATTTGTTGACATGTTTCCTGAGCTCACCTCTTTGTGGATTCTCTATGTTGGCCTTCAGAGGGCCTGTGACCAGCTGGCAATTTCAGTAATTATAATGCATGATGATCTCTAGCCATCTATTCGTCTACCAAAATTAAGCAATCAAATTCCAACAGTGCTGTGCACTAGGATAAATTCCCTCCTGCTGTTTTTTTCTGGGCTGCTCCTTGTTAGTACCATTTCTGGCTGGTGTGAACATACTGAGAAAGCCTGTGTGTCTTGCTTCTCTGTCAGCTAGTCATGGAGAATAGCCTTGAGACCATAGCTGTGGTCGAGGACAAGCAGGGAGGCTGCAGATGCGTGTTGCGCAGGAATCTGTTTTGCATGCTCACATGTGTCACTCATGTTTGTAGGCCTACTGTTTTAAATGGGAATATTCTACTTAAAAAATGGAATGCTACTGAACATAGCTAACTTTATGTTTTAGTGTATTAGATAACAACCAGTTCCTCCTGGGAAACTGAAGTGGCATTGTCATATGCTTGTCACCTTTGATCTTTCCTGGATTCCCAGAGTAAGCCTGCCTTCTTAAATAGGGAATAATTGTTAGTAGATGAGGAAATTTCCTTGCTCAAAGACCTTATTAATTTTGTCTCTTTCTGATCTATTGGGAGGTTTCATCAAGGAATTTGATGCAGACGCTTCAATATCATAGATCTGATGGCTCCTGTTATCTAAGACAACAGCACCTGGATCCCTACAACTGATGCCTTTCAATAGTAACCTCACCAAACAAAAGTGAAACGTGTAGGTTACCCAATAAATAAATTGTGACATCACCGACAAACATGGTGCGTATTATCTCAATACTCTAATTAAGCTTGCCAGTCATCATGCCTCTTGTCTTCCAGGTGGATGGTGTAAGGTGCAACAAATTGTCTTTCGCTTAAAAGGCCTGGATATGCCCAAGGCCGTGAAAAGTCAAGAATATTTACTGACTCAACAGGCATCTGAACTTTTCAACATTATTTCCTACCACCTGGCGGAGTTGCCAATAAAAACTCTTGTGCATTTTCTTTTTCTTTTTATAATCCGGTTAGCTTAATCGCATCAAGGATGTGAAGCACTGTGTTTTGTAAGAAGTCTAGCTGACCGAAGTCTTCCTGGACTCCTATGAGACACATACGAGATTAGTAGATTTTTGAAGTAAGAAAGCCTCGCTATGCTCCTGTCTCTACCAGAAGAAGGCAAATTGGTTCTAGTTTTCTTAGTTGAAGGAAATACAGTGAAAAAAATGTTTTCTAGGTCAATAATTACAGCCTAGGTACCAAAGCTGGCATTGATTTGCTCCAATTAAAATGGAACATCTGGAAAAGCATCTGTAATGGACACTAAAACCTGAGTATTAACATTTTCTCTAATGTTGATCCTGATCATTACATAGTCAAATGGGTAAGTTACCCAGGGATATGGAAAAAAAATCACCATCTCATAATTTTTTCTTGTTTTTGATGATAACCCTAATTTCTCTGGGGATACGATGAAATGTGTAACTTTTCAAATGCGGGAGTTGGGTGGTTAGTTTTAGGTGATGCTTAGACCTTCATAAGTAATAGTCTGCATTAATCAGGAACTCAAAAGCAGATCCTGTAGAAAACTTAAGTGTGTCTGTTCCCATTGCGCACCTGCTCTGGAAAAACAGCCCCACTCAAGATTCCTAGGGACCTCAGAAAGTAGCCAGGATAGTGACATTTGCTACCCCACCTTCATGCTGAGTATCTTATTTCTTTCTCCCTATACTTTTGCTTCCATCCAATATTTTTAAACACATAATAAATAACTATTTTTTGAGGACCTATTCAGCTCCAGTTACCTCATTTCTTGTGTAGTTATAGAAGATGTCATTATTTTTTATCTCTGATGGACAATTTAAGTAAAAGTAAGTAATCATTTGATTTATGTCAAAGTATAAACTATGAATGTATATTTACTATATTACATACTTATACACATCATTTATATATATATATCTTCTAAACAATTAAAGAAATGTACATCCTAGACTATTAACATTAAAAAAATAATCTAAAATTCTAAGCTTTCTCAACTCAATAGCAATTTCTGCATGATGCTGGGTGTCCATGAGGTATTTTCTAAATGCTTATTAGCTTTTCTTAGGTTTTATATATGGCATTAGTTCATATGAATCAGATTTTTATAGAATTTTTGTATTGTTTGTTTATGATTAGGCAGTTAGAAAATATGATGGTTTTGGTCTTAGGTTTAGTTATCATTTTACAGATCATCACTCAGAAGTTTAAAGATTTAAAATATATTTATGGCAAACTCAAAGCCTAAATAGAAAATCATATTGTATCTGATAATATTTTTGAAATTCATAAATTTATTGAGTATATAATAAAACCCTTTTAGAATAACGTATGTCAAAAAACTTAGGATGGTATTAATAGTTCTTAGAAATGGATTGTTTTTCTTCAGAAACATGAATGTAAGTAAAAAGATGCCATTTTAATAAAATGCAATTCTATAACTTATAAATGCAAATGTGAAACATCTATAATATACTACAGAAATTTAAAAGAATACTTTGATATTGTAAAAATAATCAAAATTCACCCTATTAGTGTAAGTGTGTTATTTTAACATGGTTGATGAAATTATTATGAACTATCATTAAAAGTATTTCAAATGATTTTTATAGTAAGAAAAGCTTCCTCCTTTATTAATAAAGATGTTATTATAATTATCATTACTGTTGCATCCAAATAATATTGTTGTGATTAGGCAACATTTCCCTTTTTTCTCACAGACTGGGGACATTTGTGGGTTTTTTCTTTCCATGCAGAATGAACTAAACTCAAAATATTTGGAAATATATACTTCCCTAGGTCTAGATTACTTTAGTAATCTCCAGAGACGACTGAAATTATAGAGTCATATCTCTCAACAGGCACAGAGTTGCAGTTTCCTGGAGGGGTAAAATGGCCTGAACCCTAACAGCAACGACAAAATCATGAAAAGCCCGACTACTGTTCAGAGATTCTCTGAGGAATTTAATTATTAAAAAAAGAGGAAAGCTCACCTGTGGATAGCAGCTTGAATATGAGGTGTGCAATGAAACGGATGGGTGAGGTTAAGGAACATAGAAACGTTAGAATTATATGTATAAAACAGACATATATTGAACATCAGAGAGGTTTATGATTAAAACTATAAATGACCGACCTTAAATGGTTTTCATATTTTGGGAAGGAGATACATGATAACCGACTAAATATAAACCTTTAAAAAAATCAATTATCTGTAATAATGCTTTCCCACTGTTCTGTCTTTCCTTAAATCCTCTCCAGTAAGGGATGCAAAATATAAAATAATTCTACATTTAGGTGACTTCATCATAATTGCATTGATGATGGCAAAGAGTTCAAACCTTAGCACATTCAACAACATATATACATTTAAAAATTACGTTCATTTTTACAAAAAAATAAGGAGATGTCAGTATTTTTGTCAAAGCCACTATTGCACCTTACTGGAATCTATGAAGCACACAACAGAGAAAAGAATTGTAATCCTCCCTTTCATTAGGAAATCTGAAGATAACCCTGCAGAAGGCTGCTGGCAGGGCGTTTTTCACATGTACGAGGAAGACTTGATATATAAAACCAGCTTTGGAAACTGAAGTAGGAGAAGAAATTATTACTTTAGTAAACAAAGAAACAATATGCTATAATTAAAATAATCACATCTTTTGTGGAAGGAATTTAAAAAATTGTATGGACTTGTAAACTCTGATGTCTATGTAGAATAAATGAAATTTAAACTGAAGCCAAATTGTGAGAAGTTTTAAGGAATCATAAAATCTGCTATATTAATATTGTAGGGCTGCCATAACAACATATCACAAACTGGATCGCTCACACAGTAGAAATTTGTGTTTTCACAATTCTGGAAGCTGGAAGTTCAAGATCAAGACATCAGCAAGGTCTGTTTCTCCTGAGGCCGCCCCTGTGGCTTGCAGAGGGTTCCTTCTGCAAGGAACCTCACGGGGCGTTTCCTTCTGTGCATAGGCATCCCTGGTGGCTCTTCCTTATCTTAGAAAAACACCAGCTTACTGAATTAAGGGACCACCATGATAATCTCTTTTAACCCTAATCTCTTATTTAAAGAACTTATCTCCACATACACTCACATCCCAAGGTACTAGGAATTAGAGTTTCAACATATAGATTTGGGGAAGACACAAAATTTATTCCATAACACGCCTGAGCTTCTAATAAAATTAGAGAATTTATTAAATTACCTTCAAAACCTTTTCATTTTTCTCTTTAAGCAGTGCTAAAAAATGCAAGCTAAATTCCAGCATATTATGTTCCTTGAGCTATAAAACTTTCACTCCTCAAAGCATCTCAAATGATTTTATGATGAAATATTAAAATACAGATAGGGCAAAATTCCACAGCCATGTTGTCAGGATCTCACATTTCGGCACTGCTCAAGCTTTGCTCAGATGAGTTGCCTGGTTTTCATCAATGTCTAATTCAGCAGACTAATCTGCTCAGGGACATTTGAATACATGTTAGTAAATCAATCATTAATATTTTTAATCCATATATTAAATTCTATTGACAAAAATTATATTCAGAGGTCTGCACAGTAGCACTCGTCTTTGACAAATCATTTCCTGAGTGGTCCAGCTCATTTAGCACCCCGGACCTCACAGAATAGGCATGCTCTCTGCCCCTTCCCACATGTGTGGCTGCATTGGAAGGTCAACCTGGAGAAAACGTGAGGGACAGTATCTGTGACTTCCTTTGCAAATTCTAGGAAAATATCAAGCTGATTGTTTCTCACTTGATTATTTATCTTTGAGTCTTTTCAAAAATATGTGTTACTGACAATTATTTACGTTGTCATATTATCTAAAAATTTAGCTACTAAAATCTTTATTGATGTTGGAAAATAAAGGTAATTTACAATGTCATTCCTACTAAATTGGTCAGAAAATTAGAAACTTGAATATCTATAAGGTAAGACTGCCTTACGGAAGCTTGATTTCTGTTTAAAATATGTAGATTTTGAACTATTAGATCAATTTGGCATTGATGAATATACCTCCCTGTAATTTGAAATTGTATATGTCTTGGGGAACAGAACACTATATTGGTTGTACTGATTATATTTTAATTCATTAATAAAAAAAGCAAAGCCTCGAAATGTTGCTTCTGAATCTTCTTTTACCGCAGTACGAGGTAAGTGAGGAGGGCTAGCGGTGACATAAGTTTCTGTAAATAAATCAATGGGAAAGCAAAATTCCCTGAAGGGGCAAGTGCTTAACTGATGATGCCTCACACTCCCGAAGATGCAATATTTGGAAAATCTTGATTTTTAAAATTTATGCATAGGTAAATCACATGGATACATGCATTTTAAAATTTGCTTCTTTTTTTTTTTTTTTCTAGAGACAGTCTTACTTTGTCACACTCAATAGAGTACCATGGTGTCATAGCTCACAGCAACCTCAGATTCTTGGGCTCGAGCAATTCTCTTGCCTCAGTCTCCAGAGTAGCTGGGACTACAGGCACCCGCCACAACACCTGGCTATTTTTAGAGACTGAGTCTCCACTCTTGCTCAGGCTGGTCTTGAACCTGTGAGTTCAGGCAACCTACCTGCCTTGGCCTCCCAGAGTGCTAGGATTACAGGTGTGAGCCACTGTGCCCGGCTAAACTTTTCTTCTATGATAAACTGATACACAATCAACAGAAATCAATGTCTGTTGCTTGGCAGACATACCAGAAAAATTATCAATATGTGAAAAGCTTTAGAGTCCCCTAACCTGCCGTTCACTAAACAAGCAGCATTCAGGCAGTACAGAAAATCAAAGTGACATCATCTGTAGATACAAGCCTATACTCTTGGCAATTTAAGTACAAATAATTACAAAAGTAGAAATTACAATTGAAAGAAAAGAGTTTATTTCAACCTTGGTCAATTCCTCTAATAGTAGCTTCAAGTTTAACGTTGAATAGATTATCTAAAACTTTGCATTTTGTATTTAATCAGAAACTTAATATTTTCAGTTAATTTTTTGTTATTACTAATAACAGATACTGGTTTCTTCAAGAACCTTTACTTTCTCCTATTCTAGGGATCTATGCAGGGACAAAAATCTTTCTGCTCTACACCTTATCTGGTGACTAATAAACTAGAGTTTCAGGATCTTAACAAGGAACTGACACTCACATTTCTGGTCCCCAAGTAACTATAAATGGTATGTTATGAGTGAAAAAATCTCAGTAAAATATTTCCTTGGATTAAAGTTGAACAAAAGGCCAGATTAAGAATATAGCATTTATCATGACCTGTGTGATAGATAAAATGATTCAGAATAGGATAAGGATCAGACTGAAAAGACATCTTCCTGCTTCTTGTTCGAATATTTGCAAAATATCAGGAATAGAGATAAGATAAAACATGAAGAAGAGACAACAAAGAAATAAGCAGTTGACTTAGTCTAAAAATTAATTTTTATTTATTTTTCAGAAGATGCATTTAATAGAAATAAATTTTGATTTACTTTCCAGAACATGAATTTAAAAGCAAGGTATTATTACCTGTGAAATCTCAATACTACTTTTTACTGTTGGGGAAATTACAGCAATATTAAATCCCTATTTTTTACTCAAGTATAAAGAGAGCTAAGAAAGATATTCCCCAAAGTCCATGACATGTTGTCTGAGGAAAATAAGGGGAGAAAAAGAATTCCAAGATAGAAATATAATTTCAGAAGGAAGAAAGGTGAATCAGACAAAAAGGGTCTCTAAGGAGAATCAGAATTAAGTGCCAACTACCCTCAGGATAGAAAGCCTTCCAATGCTTCACCCTGTGAGATTTAAAAATCGGTATGTGTAAACTACTTTCTATTCTCTTTATTTCTCCTATTTAAAATAAATAATTTCATTGGTTTTCTGTCCCACTTATAATGCTTCTGTGTATATGTACGTGTTGTATATGCTTGTTCCAGGGACATACCTTCTCTTTTTTGATAAATAGATTTGCACACTAAAAGTTGTTACATTCAGAGATTGTTGGAAGCCATAACAACTGGCCCAAGAATCTCAGACTATGACCCAGATTCTGTGGACTGGATAATCTTCTGGGATGTCTTCCTTGAAGAGAATGAAGCACTCTGGCTGTATATAGGCAGAAAAATTAAACAGGTAGTTGATGTCCAGAAAACGGTTGAGATGTTCTTGCTTTCATGATATCCAACTCTTTTCTCCATTATAGGCACACGGAAAGACTACTTTTCTCAGCTCCCTTGATATCAGTCAAGGCCACGTGACTAACTGTGACCTATGGCTACTAACTGTAGTGGCAGGTCTTATTTCTAGGCTGAAATAAAGCCCTTTGTAAAACCCTTCAGTTGTCTCTCCCTGGGTGCCAAATCTTAGAATGATATATCCAAGACAGAGTCAAACTGATTCATCATTTGGGAGGAAACTCTGTATCCAGTAAGAAATTTTTATGCCTAGCATATAAGCTTGTAGATGTTAAGCAGCTGAGTTTCAGAGTTCCAAAATGTATTTTAACAAAGAGCAACTGCTAAATTCTCTAAGACATTCAATGAAAACTAGTTTAGGAAATTTAGTTAATTTTACTAATGAAGAAGAGTTTATTAGATGTGAAAGAATTTGTCTATGAGAAGCTAGATGATCATACAAAATTTTGGATAGTTTTTTTTTTTTTTCTAGGTCTTCCAACTCCTGGGGATACGACTGAACATGAAATACACCTTAAAGAAATGACAGCTGTTGGTTTCCCAAGTTAAAAAAGTATCCTAGCTAAATGTAATTTGAACATATAATTCTGGATTTAATTTTTCATTGACCTATAATTTTTCACTATCATGATCAGTGAGAAGTTTGATGCCCCAAGGGACTATGTACCTTTCTTTGAAAAGTGACTATTTAACAAAGAAAAGCAGGGTATCTGTACACACTTTCCCCACAGCCGGTTCATGTCAAGTTTCCAACAGCGGTGGGAATCTTTCTTTCTTTCTCTCTCTCTCTCTCTCTCTTTTTTTTTTTTTTTTTTTTTTTTAGTTTTTTTCTTTTATTTCACATTAATATGAGAATACAAATTTTGTTTTCAATTCTAAGGTAAACTTCAACATGTAGTTGAGACCTATGCCCGGGGGCGTGCTGAACGCCCTCACATTGTGCACATTAGGTGAGATCCCACCAATCACCTGCCCGCTCCTGCAAATCCTCCTTTCCTCTCTCTCCTCTCCCCTCCCCCTTGCTAGATGACATTTGTATTTTATGATTTATATGGGCATGCAGTTGTTTATATATTGGTTTCATATCAGTATTGACTACATTGGATAGTTTCTCTCATGCATTTAAACTAGCTTTTCTACCTGGGTGAACTGAAGTGGTGGGGACAGAGGCTCCATCTGCTGTACATTATGTTATGTGCATGGTTATTAAGGACTAGTGTTAAGTGACATTAACCCAATCTCAGCTTACCTAATAATGTGGTCAAGCTTACATTTCAATCTTCTTTCCAATTTCAGAGTTGTTTATGGCCACAGCCATACTTAATGTAGTGTGAACTTTTCTAAGAATAGTTCTCTAGGTAGTTTACCTCGATAGCTACTTCTTCACTTGAGTGAGTGAATATTTCCCACATACTGGTCTCTCGAGAAAGACTGGGATCACCAGAAATGATTAAAGCTGTTCTTTTATAATAGCAGCTTCAACAACTGCAATATTAAATTCCGGCACTTAACTCATCCTGGTGCTACCATGGCCGGCTATGAAATCGAAGTATCATAGTTTCATGCTTTTAAATGAAATTCCGTTTTAGATGTTGATACACAGGAGTCAGTCTCCTTTTTTCTGTTGAATAAATTCGTAAGTTGCCAGTGTTCCACAGCGTAGCACACACCCAGGGTGCTCAAGAATTGTTTTGGCAGATATTGAATTTATAATGAAAATTCAGGGGCTAAAACAGGCATGGGCATTACATAAAGTCAACTATAACTTCATAAATGTCAATATTGACACTTTGGGAATCACTGACCTCTACATGAGTGAAATATGGATTTGCTTATGCAACATAAATTAGAAATTTTAAAATTAATCTGTAATTGAATACCATGCAAGTAAATACATGAATACAGAAAACATAATGTTCAGTAAAATTGAAAATGAAGACTACATAATACTGTGTTTTTATGCATTGTAGACTTCAAAAGGATACAGATCAGTATCATCCATTGTTAATGGATATATTCCCATGTAAAATAAATACATGTGTATTAATAATGAGCACTCAGTTCAGAAAACTGATTCAGACTGGGAGGTATGAGGCTTGGATGATGGAGGTGTACACAGAAAGCTTTAACTCCTTCCTTTTTTTACACTTCTCATTTAGAGAAAATCAGGACTCAAATGTGGCTAAAGAAACAAAACAAAGATCCTCTACATTCTTCCCCCAGAAGAGGGAACCTTCTGAATAACTGCAGAGCAGTATTGTAATCAGGAAACTAACATTGATAGATTCCATCCATTTCACTCGTATTTCATGCACTCATTAGCCCTTAGCTGTGTCTTTAGGTCTGTTTAATTTTAGTCCATACTTACATTTGCTATTTTTAAATTCCAAGTTGACAAATTACAGGTGTATATATTTGTGAGGTACAAAGCGATACTACAAATCATAAACACAATATAGAAAAATTAATTCAAACTAATAAACGTGCCTCTCACTTCAAATGCTTTTTTTTTTGGTGATGACAACATTTGAAATTTACTCAGTTATTTCAAAATATACACTAGTATTTACTAAATGCACCCCACTGTGCAATAGATCTGGCAAAAGCACCATTCATCCTGTCTCCATGAGGCTTTGCTCCCTTTCCCAGCATTTCCTCTTTGTCTCCACTTCCCAGCCTCTGGAAACCACCACCCTACTCTCTGCTTCCTTGAGTTTGATCATTTTAGATCCTACAGAAAGTGAGAACAGGCAGGATTTGTCTTTCTCTGCCTGGCCTACTCCACGTAGCATAATGTGCTCCTATTCCATCCTTGTCACAATGACAAAATGTCCCTAGTTTTAAAGGCCAGATAGTATTTCATTGTGTATATACACCCTATTTTCTTCATCCTTTCATCAGCTGATAGACACCGAGGTTGATTCCATAACCTAGCAATTGTGAATAATGCTGCAATCAACGTGGGAGTGCAAATATCTCTGACAAAATGACTGCAAAACTTTTGAGTGAATAACCGGAGGTGAGATTGCTGAATCATATGGTTATTGTGCTTTTAGTTTTTAGAGAAAACGCCATAGAATTTTCCATAATGGATGTACTAACTTACATTCACACCAATAGTATATAAGTGTTCTCTTTCTCCACAATCTCACTAGTATTTATCATTTGTATTTTTAATAATAGCCATTCTACAGGGGTGAGCTAATATCTCATGATCATTTTAATTTGTATTTCCCTGATAAGTGGTGTTAAGCATTTTTTTTTTTATGTATCTGTTGGCCATTTGTAATTCTTTTAAGAAATGCCATCCAGGTCTCTTGTCTCTTTTTAAACAAAACTATTTGTTTTCTTTCTATTGAGCTGTTTGGGTTCTGCATATATTTTGAATATAAATACTGTATGGTATCTATGGCTTATCCCTTGTCAGACACACAGTCTGCAAATAATTTTTCTTATTCCATAGGTGTTTCTTCATTCTGTTGATTATTTTTGGTTGTGCAGGCGTTTTTAGTTTGATATAACCCAATTTCTCCATTTGGCTTGGGTTATCTATGCTTTTTAGTTCATATCCAAACTTCCTTATCAAGATCAATGTCTTAAGGCATTTTCTCTGTTTTCTCTTAGTCATTTTACAGTTTTGAGTCTTACATTTTGGTGTTTAATCCATTTGAAGGGATTTTTGTTTTGTTTTGGGGTTTTTTTGGCATGGAAAGAGGAAAAGGTCTACTCTCTT
Source organism: Nycticebus coucang (assembly GCF_027406575.1). Taxonomy (NCBI): domain Eukaryota; kingdom Metazoa; phylum Chordata; class Mammalia; order Primates; family Lorisidae; genus Nycticebus; species Nycticebus coucang. The sequence goes on from NC_069780.1 coordinate 185,985,253, forward strand.
TCTCTGCTTGTGAATGTCCAGTTTTCCACAACCATTTATTGAAGAGACTGTCCTCTTCTCCATGTGTTCCAGCACCTTTGCTGAAGATTGTTTGGCCATTAAGCCTTTGAACTTATTTCTGTGTTCTCCATTATATTTCATTAGTCTATCTGTCTATTTTTATACTAATAACACGTTCCTTTAGTTACTATAGCTTTATGACATATTTTGATGTCAGGTAGCACAATGCCTTCCACTTCACTATTTTTGCTCAAGATTGCTTTGGCTAATGGAGGTGTTTTTGTCATTCCTTAAAAATGTTAGGGTTATTTTTATATTTCCTTGAAAATAAACATAGATCTGTTAATAGTGATTGTATTGACCATAGACTTTTGTTGGGTAGTAGAAACATGGTAACAATATGTATTTTTTCCAGTAAATGAACACAGAATATATTTTCTTTTTGTTGTTGATTTTACTTGGCTTGAGATAGGAAGTTATTGGGGGGGGGGGGTTGAGCAGGATGTGTCATTGTTTTATGGAGAATAAATATGTATTTGGGAAAGGTGGGATGTGAGGCAGGCTAGTATAAAAGGCAGGATAGTAGTCAGGAGGTGATTGCAGTAATCTCCGCAAAAAAAGTGATTGGGGTGATGTGATGTACATGGATGTGGAGAGATGCAGACAGGTTTGGAAAAACCTATAGGACTTATTTATGTAGTGATTATGCCACATAAAGAGACCAGTCAAAAATGACTCTATTTTTTTGGCCTAAGCAAACGGTATATTCTTGTGATGGTTAATTTTATGTGTCAACTTGGCCAGCTTACGGTACCCAGTTATCTGGTAAAACATCAGTGAAAACAGTGACCATATTTTTTAGATACGATTAACCTTTAAATTAGGAAAGTTGGTATAAAGCAGTTTGCCCTCCATAATGTTGGAAGGCAGCATCCAGTCAGTTAAAAGCCTAAAGAGCAAAGACTGAGGGTTCCTAAGGAAGAAGGAATTATAAAGCATGTGCCATAGTGACCCTGCTTCACTTCCAGCCTGCCAGCTTGCCCGACAGAGTTTGAACTTTTTGGTGTCAGCTCCCATAAGCACATGAGCCAGTTCCTTAAAATCTCTCTTTCCCTCCTGTTTTTTCTATCTCTCCATATATATTATGATTAAAATCATATAATTATATAATATAAATTAAATATGTTTCTCTAGGAAAGTAATAAATTGTTCTTAATGACCGTGAAATTTTAAGCCTCTGAAACATTTTTATAAAGTCTTTTATAAATTGAAGGATGTTATACACTGTTAGATGAGCATCATGCGGTCTCATTTATGCCACGTAATAAAATACATATCATATGCACACATCTGTAAGTAAATTTGTATTAAATGTTCCTAAAAACATAATAAATAATTTTTATGACATTTAACTCTGGGGATTGAAATTAATGTGTAATTTAGGAGTGCCATGTCATGCACTGTTAAAATATTTATGTGACTCTTGGGATTCTCCCCATTTGTCATTTTCTAAATTAATTAACCCATAAAAAGATTAGAAATATTTATGAAATGACTCTTTTCAGTGGAGGGACACATGATGAATATGATCGATGTGTTGCTTTCATGAGGCTAGACATTTTGTAGCTAACATCTAAACCCAGAAACAGGAAAGAGAAAGGAATGATCTCAGAATTTATATTGACGTTTGAAGAATGCCTGCAGCTAAGACAGGAGAAGCAAGAATTTAGGAAGAACATAGAGTAACAGATCTCTAAACTCAGATTTTGTGAAAGATAGATACAAAACACCAGAGAGAAGTTTTCAGATTATAGCAAGCATTTAACTCCATGGAGAAGGCGGTCTAGATCCCAAAGATGAGTGTGTGAGAGTTTGTGGTTTGTGCGAAGGAAATGCATATGAATTAATGATTTTAATAAGCCAAAATATATAGAAATATTAAAGACATTCTTGTTAAGAGAAAGAATTTATACATTATATCTTTCACTATCAATGTTTTCTACCCAAATAGTGAAGAATGCTCGTGTGTGCACATTTGTAAATTGTTTCTTTTCGTTTTAGCTCATCTGCTGTGTTACATAGTTCTTTACAGATGAATGTTATTTGTGGCTTAGGATGATGAAAATTTGGGACAAGAATTTTTTTGATGGGGCACATTTACATAATAGTAAGGGCAACAACTTTTCTTATACACAGAAAAACTTTGGGTCTCAGTTTATTTGCAAATTGTTGGCATCAGTAATATTATTTTTCTTACGTGCATTAAAGAGCCAAAGGGGAGGAGAATTTTCCTCTTGCGAGAAGAGAAATACGATTTTGTAATCAGAGCAGTAGTTAAAGATTATCATGTGAAATGAAATAGAAAAACTGAAATAGACATTTTTTACTAACATTTTTAGCATCACTGAAAACATGGATGTGGACTTCAGGGTCTCTCTCTCTCTCTCTCTTTCTCTGTATCCCACTTTATACTCTTTCACTATCTCTATTTTTATTTCTGTCTCTAGTTAGCCAAATACTGTACGGATAGGAAATAGAAGAATATGTTGGTTGCCAATTTTTATCAACCAAAACACATTTCACGGGTAGATTTTAATTATTTTTATGCTTTTCTGGATGTTCTAAGTTTTTTGAAAATTGGGATCTTCTTTAATAAAATGAAAATATTTAATGTAGTAAGAAAAGTAAACATCATTTTACTGCTGACTCTTAAAACAACTGCATGTACACTTGCCAGAAAGGTTAAGGCAATAGCATACATTTTAATATAGAAAGCCTTCCAAATGTCTTTTTAAAATTCAGCAGCACTTCTCTGAATGCCCTTTTAGTTATGTCAACTTTAATGCCGGTAACTATTACTTTATAATCGTACCACATTGGAAAAGTGAACTGGAACATTGGTATTTCCCCTACGTGAGAAGTAGCATCAATATAAAACTAAATGTTTCCACAATTCCACAAAATAAAGTGCTTTTCAGAACGTCATTATGAATAGTGTATTTATGTTATTGCTTCTTCAATTGGCAGTTGGCCCCTTATCCCATCACTAAAATCCCTAAATATAGACAGTGTTCCCTGCTTTCTACCCTGACATGAAAGAGGGACCTGGTAGCTTGGAGGACTGCATTTGATGCACAGAAAATTGTTTTCTCCTTTTAATGAATATAAGTGAAAAAAAAATATTTTCAAAGGAATTTATATGTGTTTAAGCACCAAATTTTGAATATTTCCCATAAAATATCTCTAATGAAAATTTACATTTCATATGCTAAGTCGTTGGCTTTCTAAATCAGACACATTTGCTTATATGCAGTGTCATCAAGTTTACGATTATATGGGGAACAGTTTTTTCAACATCCTAATATTAACATGTCTGCATTATTGTTGTACAGTTTTAAAGAGCGAATGAACTTGGAACAATTCTTTTGTCCATCGTTCAAAATAAATTCTCCTAATATCAGTCTAAACTGATCTGTAGTAAATGCTCAAAAATCATTAGACAAGAATGATGTGACTCAGCCAAATAGTATTGATCACAGCAAACAGTTCAAACCACTACAATTCATTGATATCATTCTGTTGCAAGCTATCAAACCCAAAGAAACCAAACTCCTACTCATCTCTCTCTAAGGTGGTTCCCAAGGAGAAAAAAAAAAAGACAACAACAACAAAAATAAAAATGACCTATTTTTCTATATGACTGTACTCATAAGTATGATAACAAATGATGGAACTAGCATGAATTACACACTTCCCTATAGAACCTAATGATAATGAGAGGATTTTAAAAAGCTTTTAATACAGTAGATAAAATTTAACCAAATCTTCTCTATTACATGCTAATTTCAGCATCACCTGATCAAAACTATCCCAATTTATATGCCTAATACTGATGACTAAATCAGATCCTCTTGATTATTTTATTTTGTTCTGTGATTAACATGATGAAACATCTGTTTTTCTAAGATAAGACCTAAGGATCCAATCTTGGACCTATTTCCTTTTTTTTTTTTTTTTTATTCTATTCACCCAATAACACACACACACACACACACACACTCACATCCATTCTATGTGGTAGTGATGGGCACAGAGAAATATATTAATTCTATTGATGTATGTGATGGATTTAGATAACACAGGTTTCTACAGGGAGGTATAGAGTTTAGGACACAGTACAGCCTTTTCTCTAGGGGTAGCAAATTTCAATGGGCTCCTCACCCCCCCACCCCCACCCAGGGCATCAGTTTTCTTGCATTATTCAAACTCTGCTGATTCTATACCCTCTGGATACCTCCTGAGATTTTTAGGGATAACAATCTTCAAACCAATGCCTGGTAACAGGCTAAGGACATTCTGAAATGCTTGCCAGAAAATGACCAAAGTCATTACATGCACAGTTTTTTCAAAAACATAGACTCTAGCTTTGCCTAGATCCTTTGTCTACAAAAGCCAATTCAGTGTCTTCAGTGTCTCTCTCTTCCTAACCTACATTATTGCTTGTCTCCTGAGCCTCCTCACCACCATTCTACCATTCTTCTATTACTGAAGGTTCTTCTGACATTGGAAGTGACTGATTTTACTTGGCACTCTAACTAGATGAAAATCTACTTTCTCAGACACTGCTCTGAAATTCTAGCATTCATCTCTTCTTTTAGGCAAAAAATGCTTTTTGCTAGATTAATAGGCAATTCAATTGGTGTCCTAAGGTCCAATCATCTACTTGTGTAGAACCTCATATGCACCAGTCAAGAGAGAGAGAAAAAGAAAGGAGGATCTGGCTCAAAATAAATAATGGCTAGAATGAGAGTTTAGAGAAATCTTAGCAGACTTTATTAAATTACTTCCTATGAGGTTGATTTTAACATCTTTATCTTTTTTAGGAATGGATAAAGTAAATTTCATTTTCAATTTCCGCTGTTCCATTGATAGCATGAAATTACAGGTGCACAAGCCCACTGGTTCTCAAATATAGTCATCAATATCACCCAGAGGGCTGCATCAAATAGATCGCTAAGCCCTATCCCCAGAGTCTGAGCCAGTAAGTCTGGCATAGAGCCTAAGACACTTTCTAATAAACATCTAGCAGCTCCTGCTGCTGGTAGGAAACACAGGCAGAGAACCTCTGGACTAACCTATCTTCATTTCATCTAATTAAAGAACCTTCCCTATGGAGGTTCCAACCTCAAGTTCCTGCATCTAGCTACATAGGAGTTTTTTTGTGTATTTCAGTAAGAGGAAATTCAGGGTGAGCATCATGTTAATTAATGCTTCAGAGTATAGACGATCTCAAGTATAAGATACTCATAGCTGTGATGTTACTTAGAAGATAGAGAATTAAAGCAGATACTAACAATGGGTGAGGAATAAAGGAAAGCTAAGCTTTGGGGGAAAAAAACACAAACCAATTAATATGATTGTGATGACTGTTATTTTCCTTCTGAGGGAAAATAGCCAGGCATTGTGGCAGGTGCCTATAGTCCCAGCTGCTTGAGAGGCTGAGGAAAGAATATTGCTTGAGCCCAAGAGTTTGAGCTGGGCTGAGTTTGAGTTGTGAGGTGCGACACCACAGCAATAGCTCACAAAAAGGGCAACAAAGTGAGACTGTATCTCAAAAAAAAAAGAAAGAAAGAAAGAAAGGAAATCAGATGTAAACTATATAGACTATTTTAACATATGTTAAAAATAAATATTTAGGGTGGCCATAAATTTCGTGTGGTTTAAATTGCACATGAACTTAATGGCCACCCTATATATCAATGTGTGTAGATATATCTACAGTATATAATTTTATGCCATTGTGTCAACAATTGTTTTTTTTCTAAGTGATGCTGTTGAGGTGATCTTTATTTTATATAAATTTAGTTTGTACTGTCTCCATGTAGGCTAGCATAACCATTTAAACTTTCTAAATAGCCTGAATAATTTTATTTCATATACAAAGTTTTTTTTTTCTCCTATTGGAATATTTAACTTAAAACCATTTGGAAGAAAATATGGAATTATGATTTAAGTAATTGGACCAGAAATGTATTCCCCAATGAACTGAGGCCTGTGTCTTAAATAAGAGCAACACATAACTCGTAAACATAAGAATTTGTGTTCTAGAATAAAACACCACGGAGTTCTGACTACTTGTGGATCTGAATGTCAATGATCAGATGTAGAGTGAGCGGTGTCAACTCTGTCAGCAGCTTGGCGATTCTTTCCCCCTAACTTCCATCCTCTTTCTGTTGCTGGCAGACATCATTCTTCAACTCCCCCTTGATCTCAGTGGGGGGAGGGTCTCTGACTTTGAGGCTTACTTAGAGGTTATAAACTACCTTACGATCTTCAGATGAAAGTGGTATTAGTGCAAAATACTAACATGCATAATAATTATAAATCATCTCACTAATCATCTCACTAATCATGCACTAAGGTGTTTGCTGGCATCAGAAGCTGAGGAATTCTAATATTTTAGAATATAAAACTGTCAAAAGCATTTAGTTTAGGAAGTATTTAAAGAAGGCTGATGAAAAGACACTGGTTGGAAGTGATGTTATTCTAGTTCTTTTTAAAAATCATGTAAGAAATTAGGCAATGACTCAAAGCAAGCAAACAAACAAGAATGGTAATTGAGAGCAGTATTGATCCAAGAGAAAGGAATGGGATAGCAAAATTCTATTCCAGGTGAAAGAGAGTGTAATTAAATTGCTTTTCATGAAGATACCTACTAGAAGGATTTTAGTCAAAATCATTATTGATGTATCATATTTGAGAAAAAGACAATTGAATTAGAATGTTCCTTCATCATGATTATTGATGATATTAATCTGCTTTTCAAAGATGGTACATATATAATATCTGCCATTTAATTTTCTTGTAACTACAAAAATATTTTCATTGCTGACTTTTATTTGCAATATATGATTTGATGCAATAGTTGCCGTGAGATAAAACTGTCAATGCTCACTTTTTTTCCAATGTATAATTCCTCTTAAAGGGTTTTATTTGTTGTTTTACAAAATGTTAACAGAACCTCAAAGTGACAATATTCCATTTATTTTTAAATAAAGTGAAGGGCATCTTTGATTGTTCCTATTCTCTTGTCTCTGAATTTACTGACATTTTAAATTCAAATGTCAAACTTAATAGTGATGGAGGAGAAAATGTTCAGAATGAATTGAACAGATGAACTTTTAAAACAAGATGATGGTCAGTGGGTTAATAAAACACAAGAACTCAAGGATGACTTTGGATAACATAATTTTGTATAAAATTATCTGTAAAATAAATTTTCTTTTTAATGTAAAGTGATGGGCTATCTGAGATGACTGTTATTTATACCTACAATGTGCTTCTCCAACCTTACTGTACATAGGAATAGTCAGTATTCCTGTCGGGGATTCTTTAAGTGTCATCTGAGACCCAAGGTCCTAAATTTCTAGAAGCTCCCAGCAGAGATTGCTGATGCTGATTCACTGACCACATTTTGATATGAAAAGCATGGCAGTAAAAGGATATTAATGAAGAACAAAGCAAACTATTAATTTATTATTAACGTGATTATTGAAATAACAAGCAAATTAAAAGGCAGCTTGTAGTCAGAAAGCATGTCTTGGAGATAAAGTTCATAAAAGGGATCCTTCCACTTAGCGGTCAGACTAAATATTTTACTATTTTTAGCTATAACTTCCTAATAATTGAGGTCCTTCCCCACCCTGCTCCATGTCTCTGTAGAACAAAACCACTGTTAAAAATAAACACTGTCAAAAATTTCTAAATAGATAGATACTTTTTACTGCTTGTAAAGTTCATATGTAAAAATATTTAAGGTCTCCACTCCACACCTGCCAGGTATAAGCTGGGTGATGGTAGACATAATTTTATTTTCATGGAAATCAGAGTCAAACAGAATACATGTAAGTTTAAAAATATAAAGTCAAATACGTCTTTTAAAATTGTACCAGTGCCAATGTATTTAAGTTTTTTTAACATTTAATCCGAGTAATTCTTAATTCTAAAGTGTCGATCTGTACATGGTATGATAGTTAGTGTTATCCCCCTCATTAGATTCCCGTTAGCACCTCCCCCAGAAAATGTCCCCAGGTACTGACACTTGTTCCTGTGAAGAGGGAAAACATTCCCAGTGAACCATGGAAAGGCTGTTCACATCTTTGTTATAATAGTAGTAAACATTTTTTTTTTACTGTATATCAGTACACTAATTTTTCAATGGCAAGATCAAATAAATATTTTTATAGTTTGCAATGTTGCATATTAATTTTGCCTTTGCCTTAGATCCCTCCATCTCAAAATATAATCACGCTTTTATACTTCTTGTTGGGGCAGTAAGGTAATACCAAGTGTTGATATAAAAAATAAATTTTTGAAGGACCAGGCATGGTGGCTCATGCCTGTAATACTAGCATTCTGGGAGGCTGAAGCAGGTGGACTGCCTGAGCTCATGATTTCAAGACCAGCCTGAGCACAAGTGAGACCCTGTCTCTAAAAAATAGCCAGGTGTTGTGGTGGCTGCCTGTAGTCCCATCTACTTGGGAGGCTGAGGCAAGAAAATCACTTAAGCCCAAGAGTTTGAATATGCTGTAAGCCGTGACATCACAGCACTCTACTGAGGGCAACAAAGTGAAACTTTATCTCAAACATAAATAAATAAATATTTAATAAGAAAATAATTTGATTATTTTAAAAGATGAAACATCATAGATCTAATCACTAACTGGAACTGATACACTAATTTCATCAGGTTGCATTGGCATGTAGCTTTAAAAGCTACATGCTTACACTTCTTTGTATAAAGATTGATTGAGCTTCTTTTTATATAGAGAGTAATAAGAAGAAACACAGGGTACCTCAGTGTTATATCTTATGATGGACACTCTAAGCATATGATATCCCAGCTTCTGCTTAGAATATTTTAATGATATAGTCACTTTCGTAAATAAAAGCCACAGCATCAATCTTCTTTCTTTCATTCCGGATACCTCATATGCAATGATAAACAATCCAGTTAAAAGTGACAATAGAAAATTTCAATTTTAAGGTTAAAGTGTTTTTTGTGATTCTTAATTATTTCTCTTTCCTCCTTATTGCTCTTGCTTAGGTTGGTCTCAAACACCTGAGCTCAGGCAATTCACCTGCCTCGGCCTCCCAGAGTGCTAGGATTGCAGATATGAGCCACCATGCCCAGCCCCGATTTCCCCTTCTTTGATACGCTTTTTAAAAATTATTTTAATTACTATGTGTATATAATAGATGTGTATATTTATAGGATACATGTGATGTTTTGATGCTGACATACAATATGTAATACTCGATTCAGGATAATTGAGGTATCCTTAGCCTCAAGTATTTATCAGTTTTTTGTGTTAGGAACATTCCAATTCCATTCTTTTAGTTATTTTTAAGCAGGCCCTAACTTAACATTGTCTATGTTACTTGTGCTATTAAATATTATTCCTCCTATCTAACTATCTGATTGTATGTTTGTACCCTTTAGTCATTGGACTTTTATCCCCTCCTCACTGCCCTCCCCAGGCTCTGATAACCATCATTCTACTATCTGACTCTGAGATCGATTGTTTTAATATTTAATTCCCACTTATGTGTAAGTGCATGCAAGATTTATCATTCTTTTTTTGCTTTATTTCACTTAATGTAATTTCTCCTCTTCCATCCATGTTGACACAAGTGGAAGAAGGTCATTCTCTTTTATGGTTATATAATATTTCATGGTATATGCTGCATTTCTCACTCTTTTGATCAAATTTCTTAGGGAAAAATGAGAATGTACCTTACATATGAGTAGTACTAATAACATATCTATATAAATTTTTAATATTTTTATTTATGCTTAGGAATTAAAAGAAAACCATTTATCCTACCATTATATATTAAAAATTAATGCCAATATTCCTTTACAATACAAAAAAGTAACTATAAGCAAATAAAAATTTGAATTAAAACAATTTTTTTTCCTGAAAGTTTGGGCCAAAACTATGGGTATGCATTATACAAAGAATGATATTACATACAGCAAAATACAGGACATACCACAGTTTCTTTATGGTTTTATGTACTGATGCACACATAGGTTGATTCCAAACCTTGGCTACTGTGAATAGAGTAATATACATAGGAGTACTGATTTCCTTTGTTTTGGAAATGTGAAGGTCTGAAACTAAGTTTGCAAACTAGCAACCATGCCCATATGTTGGCAACATGGTACCAAAAACTTGGTAAAATTTCACGATCTTTGTACATCAGTGTCTCACAGCTGTGTGTGTTGACGTGTGGCGATGTCTTGCTGAATGCCATTCATTGTTGTTACATGTCTTTGTGTGCCATTATGAGAATGTTGAAGCTTGAATTATAGCAATAAACAAACATTCATTAATTTCTTGTTAAATTTGGCGAGAGTGGAAATGAAATCAGAGGCATGTTAGTCCAAGTTTAGGGGGATAACGGCATGAAGAAAACAGCATTCTCTGATCACTGATGAAGAGAAGCCATGGCAGCTGGTAATGAGCAGCACTGACAAAAACATTGCAAAAATTCACTGAATTGTGTGTCAAAATCATCAGTTGACTGTGAAAAGCAAAGAAAACCAAGTAAACATGGACAGAGAAACAGGAAAATCTTCACTAAAAATCTTGGCCAACAACTCCTGGCTCTTGCGTCACAACAATGTACCAGCTCACACAGCACTGTCTACAAGGGAGATTGAGCCAGTAAACAAATAACTATATTGGAATATCCTCTCCACTAACTTGATATGGCCCCCAGTAACTTTTCTCTTTACTTGAAAATAAATGAAATATTGAAAGAAAGTCATTTTGATGGCATTCAGGACATCAAGGATAATACAACAGACAAGTGCTCTGATGGCCATTCCAGATAAAGAGTTCCGAAATTGCTTTGATGAATGGCAGGCAATGGCATTTGTGCATAGCTTCCCAAAGGAAGTACTTTGAAGGTGACTATAGTGATATTTAGCAATGAAGTATGTGGCATTTTATCTTCGACAAATTCATGATCTTATTAGTCCCATAGAAATACAATTCTTAGCACCATTTATCCTTGAAAAAATATCCTTGTCATTGGAATTGCTTTTACTCCTTTTATCAAAGATCACTTGTTTGTAGTTGGATGGGCCTTCTCTCTGTTTTGTATGATAAGTCTATTCCTTTGCAGATTTCACATTGTCATGATACTATAGCTTTATAATGAGTCTTGAAATTGGGTAGTGATAGTCCTCCAACTTTATTATTATTAAATATTGTATCATGTAATATTGGTCTTTTGCCTTTAGGTTTAATTTATTGGTATCAATAAAATACCTTCCTGAGTTATCAACTGATATTATATAGAATCTCAATAATAGGATTGACATAGGAATAACTGGCATCTTAACAATACTGACATTTCCAGTCCAAGAACAAAGAATACATCTCTATTTATTTATATTCTCTTCGATTTGCTCAACATAGATCATATATATATATTTTTTTTTTCTTTTTTTTCCAGTTTTTGGCTAGGGCCAGGTTTGAATCCACCACCTCCAGTACATGAGGCCGGCACCCTACTCCTTGAGTCACAGGCACCACCCTATACATATTTTTTAGAGTTATATTTAATTATTTAATATTTGTTGCTAATGTAATTTTGATTTTAAACTTTGAATTTCATGTAAAAATTGTTCATTGCTGGTATAAGAAAGCAGGTGGTTTTTATATATTAGCCTTGTTTTCTGCGATCTTATTATAACTATATATTATTACCAGGAGTTCGTTTTGTCAATTTTGGGGGATATTCTACATAGACAATCATGTTATTTGTGAATATATAGTTTTATTTCTTCCTTTCCAATTTGCATACCTTTCATTTCTTTGTTTTTACTAAGACATACCAGATGATGTTACATACAAATGATATTTATCGTAGAGAAAAAGCACTTACTTTTCACCATTAAGTGCTATGCTAACTGCTGCTTTATGTAGATTCTCTTTATCTACTTGGGGACATTCCCTACTATTTCTGGGTGGTGAGAATTTTTATCATGTTTGGGTGTTAAATTCTGTCAAATGTACTTTCTGATGTTGCCAAGTCAAGCTACATTTTAGAAATTTGAGTAGATATTTTGTGAATATTTTATTTTGAGTTTTTGCAAAATACAAGGATAAATCATCCTTTTATTTTTGATGACACTTCTGAGACAACTTAGAATTTTAAATGTGTATTTTTATATGTAGAATTAATCTAGTTACGATTATGCAATTGCTTTTATTATAAAATATGGACCTATTACAACCTCATTTGGGAGTAAAATGGGCATATATCTGACAGTTCAACAGAAGATGTGTATTTTTGCTTTTGTTTTTATTATTAGGTGGTACCCCAATTCTTGAAAATTTTTGAATGTTGGAGTGGAAGTAATTACTATAAACTGTACTTTATACAGAAAAGGTGCAATGAACAAAACACTTTTTTTGTTTTTTTAATCGTTATAATTCACACATATAGAATTCACCTATTTTAATTTTATCATTTAATGAATTTTGGAAAAATGTATACAGTGTATGTGTATGACCACCATAGTCAGGATACAGGTATCTCCTTTATCCAGAAAGTCCACTTCTGACGTTGGTGGCCCATCTCCTCCCTCACGGTCTACTCTGTTCAGCAGGCTGGTGCTGTTTTCCTTGGTTTACTGGTCCAGTTGCCTCTCACTGTCATGAGTAATATGTTGGGCATCCTTCTAGCACAGCATAGCAGTAGGATGTGGAAAGAGAAGAGGGCAATCCCAGCACTGGGTGTTACTTGCGTTCACCCACTTGACTGTGGCACTGGGAAGACTGATGAATTGTTAAAATATATAACAATAGGCTTGTTTTTTCAGATTGGAAAATAATGATGTTATTGGCTGTGTACTGAATCCCTCTGTTTTTGTCTACCCACTACTAAGAATGATCACAGGAGACAAAGCAAAAGTAGAAAAAGGCTGACAAAGTAGAATTAGGAAAATAATTTTATTACAAGTGAGGAAAAAATGAAAGGACACTCCACTTCGTGGGAGCAGGCCTTTGCCCACTGGGACTCTGGCCCAGTGCACTCTTTGTCTCTGGACTTTAATGTTTTCGCCTTGGGAGTGAGGGCCACACTCCCTGGATTGACAGGAGAGTGTTAGAACACTCTGCGCTAGCTTCCTCCTGGGCGTGCTGGGCTCACTAGTCTTTCTCCACTCAGCATGGGCATCTGTACTTGGTGCAACACTGCCCTCCTGCTCATTCAAAAGCCCCACGACAAGTTCCTTCTGCTTTTCTTATGCACTCAGCTCACTTGTCTCCTCTCCTCCCACTCATAGCTAACTAACCTGGCTATTCTAACAACACTTCACATGTTGATTGCAATTGTCTAGTCAAGAGGAGAAAATGGAGATACAGAAAAGAGGCGAGACAACCACCAGCACTGCATGTGTGCTTAAGCGAGGAGGATGAGTGCAAAGGCCGTGGGAGAGGCACCGGTCTGTAAGAAGGAAGTTTATCCAGACTGCAAAGATATGAATTTAGGTATAAATTCAGACAGTACAAATGTGTGGTAGCAGAAGTTTGTATTACTTCTTTCCAAGGGATACACTTATTAGTAATGACCTCGGTGGTTTAGGGTTGATGTAGTACCAATTACCAGAGTACTGGGAGAGAGGAGCTCTAGATTCTGAGAAGCTCAGGACATGAAAATCTCTGAGTTTATGGCAGAGACAGTGCTAATGTAACCACATGTCAGACTATAAATGTTTAAGAAGCGTAGGATGGTGATAAGAGTTGGGTGCATGACTACAAGAAGTAGAATTGTATGTGGTATAATTGGATATCACTAAATTCAAAGCTGGTGTGTTGAGAAAGGGTGTCCTCAAGGCAGAAAAAAAGTGAGTGAATGTTTGGGGGAAATCACTAGAGTACCTGGACTCTGCTTACTGCTGGCCGTGAGGCACTGGAGATCAGGACTTGAAAGATCTTTCCAATAAACAGGAATCTATGAGTATCAGCAAAGTAAATATTTGAAATATACCATTAAATTTAACAATCAATAATAATGTTTAAAAAATGGAAATTAAGCTTTGCCTAAACTTTTCAAGTTTCTTTTATCTGAAATTTTATTTTTTAGTAGGCATTCAATGGTTGTTTCTGTCTTTGTAATAATTTTAAATATATTTTTATGCTCAGAACAACTTTAATCTATAGTTTTAACATTAACAGCAGAGTTTTTGGATGTACAATAGGTCTTAGTACATAATTCCTTAAATTTCCTTGTAAAATGTAGATACAATAGAAAATGACAAGCTTACTGCTATGTGTTTTCATTAGGATATGATTGAATTGCCTGAATTTACTTCTGCAACCCCTCAGGGTTCTTGGGGCCCTAACTCTTTACCCTGCATGAGCAAGTTTCACAGAATAGAGAAAGACAGAAGGCCCAGATGAAGGACAAACTGTTTCTGAGACCTAACAGAGAATTTTTGGAAGAGGATGCCTCATGTCTCCTTGTCTGTCTTTGTTTCATTTTCTCGTGCTTCCTTTCACATTTTATCTTTCCCTCATGGAGACCTCAGAGGAAGAAAGACTCAGCTCCTGCCGTTGTCTGTGGAAGCTCTGAGCTGCTGGCCTCGGGGCTTGAATTGTTGTGGAAGACAAAACGATCAGACCCCACTAATCATGATCCTACAAACAACTGAATGAGCATTGCAGCATTGCAGGAATACTTCTTCCCACAAGTATTAATAAAAGTGACTGTGATGTCACTTTGTGAGCCCCAATAGTTGTATATAGAAGGTATCTTTAAAATTTCCTCTGTCACATAACATTAGATTATAAGATTCAGTTGAATCGTATAGAAGAATCAATACTCTATACCTCAGTCACTGGCTATAAAGGAAGAAAGATATTTTCTGGCTGAGTGGTTGGTTTAGACCAATTTTTACTAGCAGTAAAGCAATGTGAGTAGGTTCCTGTGAATAGAAAGAAATATAACAGATTTTGAAACCGACTTCTATATATCCAGTCAGCTGAGCTATGTTTTGATAAAATACCTTGAGTGAGGAAAAAATATTGACCAATCAATGCTTGCTGTCTTTTCCTAAAGACAGGATGGAAGTGCTAATTACTTTTAATCATTTTATTTCCTCGTTTCAATATTTTCCACCCACAACTGAACTATGTAATTTTAAGTCCGGGGATATAAGTACAACATATTAAGAAATCAGCTTCTATTATTTTATTTTTATTTTTTATTTGTTTTTTTACTAAGTTTATTTTTTTATTGTTAAATCATAGCTGTGTACATTTGTGCAATCAAGGGGTACGACATGCTGGTTTCATATACAATCTGAAATATTCTCATCGAACTGTTCAACATAGCCTCCATGGCATTTGCTTAGTTATTGTATATAGACATTTGTATTCTGCATTAAGTAGGTTTTGCCTGTACCCATTCTAAGATGCACTTAAGGTGTGGCCCCACCCATTACCCTTCCCTCTACCCTGACTTCCCCCCTCCCCTCCTTTGGCCCTTTCCCCATATTCTTGTGCTATAGTTGGGTTATACCCTTCATATGAAAGCTATAAATTAGCTTTGTAGTAGGGCTGGGTACATTGGATACTTTTTCTTCCATTCTTGAGATACTTTGCTAAGAAAGAATATGTTCTGGCTCCATCTATGTAAGCATGAAAGAGGCAAAGTCTCTATCTTTCTTTAAGGCTGCATAATATTCCATGGTATACATGTACCACAATTTGCTAGTCCATTCGTGGGTTGATGGGCACTTGGGCTTCTTCCATGAATTCGCAATTATGAATTGGGCTGCAATAAACATTCTGGTATGAATGTCTTTATTATATTGTGATTTGTGGTCTTCTGGGTATATACCTAGTAAAGGAATTATAGGATCAAATGGCAGGTCTATTTTTAGATCTCTAAGTATTCTCCAAACATCCTTCCAAAAGGAATGTATTATGTGCATTCCCACCAGCAGTGTAGAAGTGTGCCCTTTTCTCTGCATCCACGCCAATATCTCTAGTTTTGGGATTTCGTTACGTGGGCTACTCTTCCTGGGATTAGGTGATACCTCAAAGTAGTTTCAATTTGCATTTCTCTGATGATTAAGGATGATGAGCTTTTTTTCATGTGTCTGTAGATCATGCGTCTGTCTTCTTTAGAGAAGTTCCTCTTCAAGTCTTTTGCCCACCCTGAGATAGGATCACTTGTTCTTTTCTTGCTAATACATTGGAGTTCTCTGTGGATTCTGGTTATTAAACCTTTATCGGAGGTATAACCTGCAAATATTTTCTCCCATTCTGAGGGCTGTCTGCTTGCTTTACTTACTATGTTCTTGGCTGTGCAGAAGCGTTTTAGTTTGATCAGGTCCCAGTAATGTATTTTTGATACCGCTTCAATTGCCTGTGGAGTCCTCCTCATAAAATATTCACCCAGTTCGATACCTTCAAGAGTTTTCCCTTCACTTTCTTCAAGTATTTTTATAGTTTCAGGTTTTAAGTTTAAATCTTTTATCCAGTGAGAGTCTATCTTAGTTAATGGTGAAAGGTGTGGGTCCAGTTTCAGTCTTTTTTTTTTTTTTTTTTTATTGTTGGGGATTCATTGAGGGTAAAATAAGCCAGGTTACACTGATTGCAATTGTTAGGTAAAGTCCCTCTTGCAATCATGTCTTGCCCCCATAAAGTGTGACACACACCAAGGCCCCACCCACCTCCCTCCTTCCCTCTTTCTGTCCCCCCCATAACCATAATTGTCATTAATTGTCCTCATATCAAAATTGAGTACATAGGATTCATGCTTCTCCATTCTTGTGATGCTTTACTAAGAATAATGTCTTCCACGTCCATCCAGGTTAATACGAAGGATGTAAAGTCTCCATTTTTTTTAATGGCTGAATAGTATTCCATGGTATACATATACCACAGCTTGTTAATCCATTCCTGGGTTGGTGGGCATTTAGGCTGTTTCCACATTTTGGCAATTGTAAATTGAGCTGCAATAAACAGTCTAGTACAAGTGTCCTTATGATAAAAGGATTTCTTTCCTTCTGGGTAGATGCCCAGTAATGGGATTGCAGGATCAAATGGGAGGTCTAGCTTGAGTGCTTTGAGGTTTCTCCATACTTCCTTCCAGAAAGGTTGTACTAGTTTGCAGTCCCACCAGCAGTGTAAAAGAGTTCCCTTCTCTCCACATCCACGCCAGCATCTGCAGTTTTGAGATTTTGTGATGTGGGCCATTCTCACTGGGGTTAGATGATATCTCAGGGTTGTTTTGATTTGCATTTCTCTAATATATAGAGATGATGAACATTTTTTCATATGTTTGTTAGCCATTCGTCTGTCGTCTTTAGAGAAAGTTCTATTCATGTCTCTTGCCCATTGATATAAGGGATTGTTGGCTTTTTTCATGTGGATTAATTTGAGTTCTCTATAGATCCTAGTTATCAAGCTTTTGTCTGATTGAAAATATGCAAATATCCTTTCCCATTGTGTAGGTTGTCTCTTTGCTTTGGTTATTGTCTCCTTAGCTGTACAGAAGCTTTTCAGTTTCATGAAGTCTCATTTGTTTATTTTTGTTGTTGTTGCAATTGCCATGGCAGTCTTCTTCATGAAGTCTTTCCCCAGGCCAATATCTTCCAGTGTTTTTCCTATGCTTTCTTGGAGGATTTTTATTGTTTCATGCCTTAAGTTTAAGTCCTTTATCCATCTTGAATCAATTTTTGTGATCTTGAATCAATTTTTGTGAGTGGGGAAAGGTGTGGGTCCAGTTTGTCTTTTACATGTAGACATCCTGTTCTCCCAACACCATTTATTGAATAGGTAGTCTTTCCCCCAAGGTATGTTCTTGTTTGGTTTATCAAAGATTAGGTGGTTGTAAAATGTTAGTTTCATTTCTTGGTTTTCAATTCGATTCCAAGTGTCTATGTCTCTGTTTTTGTGCCAGTACCATGCTGTCTTGAGCACTATGGCTTTGTAGTACAGACTAAAGTCTGGTATGCTGATGCCCCCAGCTTTATTTTTGTTACAGAGAACTGCCAGTTTCAGTCTTTTACAGATCGCCAGCCAGTTCACCCAGCACCATTTGTTAAATAGGGAATCTTTTCCCCACTGAATGTTTTTAATTGGCTTGTCAAAGATCAAATAATGGTAAGTAGCTGGATTCATCTCTTGGTTCTCTATTCTGTTCCAGACATCTACTTCTCTGTTTTTGTGCTAGTACCATGCTGTTTTGATCACTATGGATTTATAGTACAGTCTCAGGTCTGGTAGCATGATTCCTCCTGCTGTGTTTTTATTTCTGAGTAATGTCTTGGCTATTCGAGGTTTTTTCTGATTCCATATAAAATGAAGTATTATTTTTTCAAGATCTTTAAAATATGAAAATGGAGCTTTGATAGGAATTGCATTAAATTAGATATTGCTTTGGGTAGTATAGACATTTTAACAATGTTGATTCTTCCCAGCCATGAGCATGGTATGTTTTTCCATTTGTTAACATCTTTAGCTATTTCTTCTCTTAAAGTTTCATAGTTCTCTTTATAGAGATCTTTCACATCCTTTGTTAGATAAATTCCCAAATATTTCATCTTCTTTGGCACTACTGTGAAAGGAATAGAGTCCTTGACTGTTTTTTTGGCTTGGCTATTGTTGGTATATATAAAAACTACAGATTTATGGGTATTGATTTTGTAGCCTGAGACATTGCTGTATTCCTTGATCACTTCTAAAAGTTTTGTAGTAGAATCCCTAGTGTTTTCCAGATATACAATTATGTCATCTGCAAAGAGTGAAAGTTTGATCTCTTCTTACCCTATGTGGATACCCTTGATTGGCTTTTCTTCCCTAACTGTGATTGCTAAAACTTCCATTACAATGTTAAAGAGCAATGGAGATAGTGGGCAACCTTGCCTGGTTCCTGATCTTAGAGGAAATGATTTCAATTTAACTCTATTCAATATGATATTGGCTGTGGGTTTGCTGCAGATGGCCTCTATTAGCTTAAGAAATGTCCCTTCTATACCAATTTTCTTAAGTGTTCTGATCATGAAGGGATGCTGGATATTATCAAAAGCTTTTCCTGCATCAATTGAGAGAATCATATGGTCTTTATGTTTTAGTTTGTTTATGTGCTGAATTACATTTATAGATTTACATATATTGAACCAGTCTTGGGAGCCACGGATAAATCCTACTTGGTCATGGTATATAATTGTTTTGATGTGTTGTTGGATTCTGTTTGTTAGGATCTTGTTGAGTATTTTTGCATCAATATTCATTAGTGATATTGGTCTATAATTTTCTTTTCTTGTTAGGTCTTTCCCTGGTGTAGGGATCAAGATGATGTTTGCTTCATAGAATGTGTTGGGTAGTATTGCTTCTTTTTCTATACTTTGAAAGAGGTTTAGAAATATAGGTACTAGTTCTTCTTTAAAGTTTTGGTATAATTCTGACGTGAAGCCATCTGGTCCTGGGCTTTTCTTTTTAGGGAGATTTTGTATAGTTGATGCTGTTTCAGAACTTGATATAGGCCTGTTCAACATTCCACTTCATTCTGGCTAAGTCTTAGTAGGTGGTGTACTTCCAAGTATTGGTTGATTTCTTTCAGATTTTCATATTTCTGAGAATAAAGTTTCTTGTAATATTCGTTAAGGATTTTTTGAATTTCTGAGGGGTCTGTTGTTAAGAAATCAGCTTCTAGATTCAGCCTCCTTAGTGTAGAATCCTGATTGCTTCCTTTGTTAAAAATATGACCTTCATCAGGTTGCTAAAGTTCTCTGCTCCTTATTTTTCTTATTTCCAACAGTTGAAGAATAATTTTGAAGGGTTGCTCTAAGACTTTGAAAAGATAACGCATATGCTAGACTAGTCTGTGGCACGTAGTATGTCAGCTGCTATGTTCCCAAAGGATATTTCCTGCATGAACACAGCAAGTATCACTGGACATACACAATTCTTAAGATAAAATGCAAACTTTCAGACAGCATATAATCAAGAGTTGCAGATTTAACTCATACTACAGGACAGATGTCTGGAAAAAAACGGAGCTTCTATTATCTTTGATTAGTCTGGTGGTGTCTCCTCTGAGCTTACTCTTAGTGATTATATGAAAACAAGACAAACATGTATCCAAGTTAAGTCTGCTGTTAGTCTTATAAGATCATTTAAAGGTAATCTTTAGGCAAGTGTCAATTCCTAGAAAAAAGTAATTAGCTCTCCAGCCTCCTGCTCCCTATGTCAGCAGCATTGGGTCAGACAGGGGCCTTCCTGACTTTGTGCTAGACTTTGTATCTTGCAGGCATTTATTTGCAGAGCATTGTTTGCCCTCTTAGTCCTGGAGACTGCAGTAACTCAGAGCCTTATTGTGTTTTGGCGGGGAAGTGCCCACTTTGGCCCTCGCCACATCTTCATCCTCCACTCAGCCTGCACCCTGACCTCCACCTGCCTCTGCTGTGGGCCACCCTTACCCACTAGCTCCAGGACTTCCACTCAGAGACATTTCAGAAAAGCTAACTGCTGGGTCTCCTTTTTCCCGGCTACATAGCATGTTCTGTGTCAGCTCCCCATGTCGGTGGAGCCATTTGCACACAAATTCCTTAATGTGAACCACGTACCCACCCCTCACTTTCCTTTCCCTTCAATCCTTTAACTGCATAAGGTTAAAGGGTGTTTCCAGTCATCCCCCTGATGTCCTATTCCCCTCAAATCAAGGGGCATGGAGAGAGGCTATTTTTTCTTATCTTTTCCTCCCAAGGTGGCTGTCAAGGGTTAGACTATATTTCTTATCTTTTCCTTCCCCAAAAACTGTCCTGGCTGTCAAGGGTTAGACTATTTCTGAAAGAATATATAGTATAATTTTTCTTTTGTTTTCAGGATTAGGGCTTCAGCCAAAGAGTTTCTTAGGGAATTATTTTTCATAATTCAAAGAAAGTAAATCCTC
This sequence comes from Nycticebus coucang, assembly GCF_027406575.1. Lineage (NCBI taxonomy): Eukaryota > Metazoa > Chordata > Mammalia > Primates > Lorisidae > Nycticebus > Nycticebus coucang. Next base: position 186,006,241 of record NC_069780.1, read on the forward strand.
TGATACCACAAATGTGTAGAGAAAATTCTTTTGAGACCATTTGATCTCCACTAGATTGAAGGAAGACGCTATTTAATTATCAGTGGATACATCTTTTAAAAAGATGTTATTAGTGATAGCCTACTATGATATTTAAGCACATTAACTCCCAGAAGTTCCAAGAATTGACAAAATGTTTTCCATTTCAGTCTATTAATTTATATTACAAACATTCTATACATGTATTAATATAAAATAAATTAGAAATTAACATACAAACAACAGAATAGATGCTAAATGTAGTCCAACACTAGAAATAAGTAAATTACAATAGTTATATTATATAAAATGATTTTTAAAAGCTTCATCTATCTCAATTAACCATGCGAATGACTTATTGATTTAGTGTTTAAAAGTTTCAAACTTGAAACATACTATGTTATGTTGGCACTTGTTTACAAATAAAAATGATAACTATTTCCAGAAGAAAATTTAAAAAAAAAAATTGAGATTGCTACTTTTAATGTTGATTTCAATGAAATATATTCATGTATATTATGTAACCATTTTTCCCCTCAGTTCCTTTACCTCTAAAATGTGGGTACAGTAATATCTACCTCACAGAGTCTAACTCTGTACAGAATAAATTCACTATCCTTATACATGTACTGGCATATGCTCAATAAAAATAGTAAACAATGTTATAATTACTATAATTACATCATTATTATCATTAAATTGTAGATATATTTGTTTTCTAATGCTACCCCAATATACTACCACAGAATTAGTGCAATTAAGTTTAATTTATTATCTACAGTTCTGTAGGGTCAGAAGTCCAGTATAATTCGCAACAGATTAAAATCAACCCATTCTGGAGGCTCTGGGGAGAATCCATTCCCTGGCTTATGTAGATTGTTGCCATAATTTTATTTACTTCCTTGTGTTTGTAGCACTGAGGTCCTCATTTTCTTGATAACTGTCATCTGAAGTATGACTCCAGCTTCTAGAAATCACCAAATCTCTTGGTTTGTAGCTCCTCCCCCTTCAACCTCAGCAAAGGCAGCTGAGATTCACTCACACTTTCAATCTGTCCTCACATCCCACCTTTTCCTTCTTGTCTTCCCACCTGACCTTCTACTTTTCTCTTTCTATTGTAAGGACCCATGTGATTAGGTGGGACCCATCTGATACTCCAGAATGATGTCTCTCATCCAATTTATCCCTAACTACTTCTGCAGAGTATCTTTATAGCTTGTCAGGTAACATACTACCAGTTCCAGGCTTTAGGAGTTAAGTCTTTGGGGGTTCATTATTCTACCTATCACATAAAACAGGCATCCTCAAACTTTTTAAACAGGGGGCCAATTCACTGTTCCTCAGACCGTTGGAGGGCCGGACTACAGTTAAAAAAAAAAAACTATCAACAAATTCCTATGCACACTGCACATAGCTTATTTTGAAGTAAAAAACAAAACGGGAACAAATACAATTCATACCGCTTTATGTGGCCCGCGGGCCACAGTTTGAGGACGCCTGACATAAAACATCTGAGTTCTGTCATTAGTCTGTTGACATTGCAGAAAGTAGGAGCTGGTATCCAACATATAAAGTGTAATACTCACGTCATGATGTGGGTCTATTAATTGTCATTAAAGGCTTGTTTTGTTTTCGTAAAGTCCTAAGTAATAAAGTGTAATTCTAAGATAGTTGCAGACAGTGCCTCTCTGCAGTTAGCCTAAGACTGTGGTGGATACAACAGATAATTATAGAAATAAACCTTATAAGAAACATTACAAGATTGAAAACAGCCTAATATAAAGATATTAATAAGATAAATTAAATTCTGTTTTTGAGGATTAGTTAATGGATGGAAAATTACATATTAATTTGGAAAATACTAGAAGTGGAGCAAGATGGTGGACCAGAAGGATTGTTCAGGTGAGCTCTCCTAGAACAACTGGGAAAAAAGAGAGAACCCAGCCATATCTGTCACAGGCACCTTACCCGGAGTGGTAGCTCAGGAAGCATAGTGAGGAGGTGGTGAGCTGGATATAACATATGGTCTACAGTGGTGGAAATCTGATGAATTAGGCAAGAGATTGGGATTGGCTGGCCACCATGGAGGTCCAGGATGGAAGGAAGCCTTTCCACAGTTTTCAGTTGTTGGGGGAAGTTGCATGTTGAGTGGAAAGCTTGGAAGAGTGGGTGGACTTGAACAGTATACAGAAACCTGGTTTGAATGCCAGTTGGAGTGGATTTGGCATAGGTTTCGTGGCTAGTGAGGCAGCCATAATGAGAAGGTCACTGGGCCAAGGGGAGCCATTGTGGGAAGGTCATGAGGAGGTCTTAGCAGTGGCCTAAAGCACAGCTGTCTTAATTTTGCCTGCCAGGATTAGAACCCCACTCTTGGGACAGGCTGAGGGACTCCTGCAGCCCACAGGAACTGGAATCAGGGGACACTGTGAGATCTGCCTCTGAAGGATTGTTCTCTAAAGAAGGCAGATGGGAGCAGCTCCTGTGACTCAAGGAGTAGGATGCAGGCCCCATATACTGGAGTGGTGGGTTCAAGCCCAGCCCTCGCCAAAACTGGAAACAAACAAACAAAAAAAAGCAGACAAATGGCTAATGTATGAAAATGCTCTCTGTCCTTAATCATCAGAGAAATGCAAATCAAAACTACCCTGAGATATCACCTACCCCCAGTGAGAACAGCCCACATCACAAAGTCTCAAATCTGAAGAAGCTGATATGTTTGTGGAGAGAAGAGGACACTTTTATACTTCTGATGAGACTGCAAACTAATACAACCTTTCAGGAAGGAAGTATGGAGAATCCTCAAAGAACTCAAATTAGACCTCCCATTTGATCCTCAATCTCATTCCTGAGCATCGACCTAGAAAGAGAAAAAATCCTTTTATCATAAGTACATCTGCACTGGACTGTTTAATGCAGCTCAATTTACAATCTCCAAAATGTGGAAACAGCCTAAATGCCCACCAATCCAGGAATGGATTAACAAGCTGTGGTATGTGTACACCAAGGAATACTATTCAGCCACTAAAAATAGATGGAGACTTTACATCTTTTGTATTAACCTGGATGGAGTCGGAACACATTCTTCTTAGTAAAGCATCATAAGAACGGAGAAGCAAGAATCCAATGTACTCTATTCTAATATAAAGGCAGTGGGTGATCTAATACAAGGGGGGTTGGGGAATGAGCAAGTGGGGAGAACAGAGGAGAGAAGGGGATGGGGGTCATGGCGTATGGCACACCTATGGGGGTGGGACACAATTATAAGACGGACTTGAACAAATGCAATCAGTGTAACCTAAGTCTTTATACCCTCAATGAATCACAAACAATAAAAATAAAAAATTTGAAAAAAAATCAAGTTAGCAAATTTATAAACTAGTAACGTGCCAATTTTGTTAAACAACACAAGTGCATAGAAAGAAAAAGACAAAAAGGACTTCCCTCTGCAATGGAACTGAGTGAATTTTCTTTTACTCATTTTCTATTATGAGCTTTAAAAATGTTGTACAATGCTAGTTTTCTTTTTATAAGCTCTAAATAAAAATAATGCTGACTTTTTAGTTCACCTTTTTTCCTCAGGAACCCACATCTCTTTATGTTGCTGTTATGGCGAAGTAAAAGAAAGGCGATATAAAAGTTTGATTAGGTTCATGCGTAAATAGAACCACTTCACATTAGCCAGAATGACAGTTGCTAAAACATTCTTGTCACTCAATAAAAATGCTGACCTATGGGCCAGATTGAAGATTTTGCTGTTACACTATGTGTTATAGGCTCTATTGTAATTCATGTGTATTACTAGCATTTATTAATTTCAATAATGTTCCTACTTTGCAAAAAATAGTTCTCAATCTTAGTGCAGCTATGTGGATATACTTTAAAAATTATGTGCTCGAGTGTTAAATGAATAGCTCAAATAGTTGCTTATTCTAAGAGCATTAAATTGACTTCATGGTGATTGTAAAATAAAGAAAACTCAACATATCACAGAAACTTTGAAGGAAAAACAAGAATATGTCACAGAGCAAACAAGACAAGAAAAAGAGGGAACATTGGAATTGGCTTTCTAGTAAGATTTCTTAGTCCATTGGATTTAAGGATGAAATGAAGTCTGTGTGGCAGAATTGGTGCAAAACTTTGAATTTCAGATGACCTGTGACATTCAAACAGTGATGATCTCTAGGCAGCTGTAAACAGAATATCCAAGAACAAAGCTTTGCCCAAACCAAAGGCAGAGAAGAGACCAAAAATACTCAGAAAAAACTCTGTGATTATATGTGCCCAGTGCAAGAGGGGCATAAAGACAGGGCAGAGGAGACTTCCTGAGCCCAACAAAAGGATCTTCCAGAGAACAACAAAAGGATCAGCAAAAATGTGTCTGCATGTGAGAGAAAAACTCAGTTAAATTCAAGAAGGAGGTAAAGGGGGGTTAATATGTTTCCACCTAACAGGTACAATGCACAGGTAAATGGCACACTTTCTGGGTGAACGTCACAACTACAACCCAGATTTTATCCTACAAATGCAAACAAAGTAACCTAATTTTATGCACCCTCATATTGATCAGAAATAAAAAAAAAAAAAAAAGTACTGTCTGCTTAAGGACTGGATGCACAGAAAATGCACTGGTCTATCTTCAGATTTAACGTAGTGGTTTCCTTTGCCCTCTTATCAACAGGAAAATCTTATTAGAATGCAATTTTGATACATAGATAAAGGGAGAAAATTCCTTCCTTTTAAGTCTACTTTTTATTACCCTATATAGTGTGATAAGACCACAAGATTGTCTGTTAAATTATTAAGATCCCTCTAGTACAAAGTAATTAACTTTAATAGTCACACAATCAAGTTCCATTTTTTTCAAAATCACCTTTTGATCTTTGTTTATCCTCATTAATATTTTTGACATAAGATATGTTTTACCCTCCTCACTGGGAGTTTAGTAATCTATTACTGTAGTGAGATAAAATCATTTTGTTTCAAATGTCAGAGTCTTTAGTTAATCTTTTTAAGTTAAGAACTAGTCACACCTCTTTTCTTCTAATAAGGTGTTACAAAAACAAGTGTGCCCCATCTAGAGGCTTATCTGACGTGGGTTCTCTGGTCTACATTTTCCTCATTTCTTTATTGCTTCACTTTCTAATACAACATTGTTCAATTGGGGTCCTAAAATATTTTGAGCATTTGTTTTTTTCAAATAATCTATTAACAGAAATTGAAAGGACAGCCCTGCTAGAATAACAGAAAAATAAAATATAAACCCACAATCTCTCAGTAAGAGTTACGCTGATACGACTGATACATGGGCCATCTCACTCCCAGGTGAGGTGACAGGTATTCGAGGGGAATGCTGTTTTCATGAGATCTGGAAAGAGCTCAGCAGACAGAAGGGAAATGTAGATTCTTCACTTTTACATCCCTCAGGCCTATAGACTAAAAATGTTTTTGAGAATCTACTTTTACAGCCTTGAAGAGTTCCAAAGTGGATGGTGGTGTGAGGTTCAGGCCTCAGTTCCTGCCCAAAACCCCATGTCAAGGGCAAAAATCACATCCCCAGCAGTAAGCCTGTGTACAGGGGAAAGACAGCGCTTTCTGTTACCAGCCCACTGCTAAGAAAAGAGAGAAGAGGGTAAAGCAGTTTCACGCAGGTACTACTGTTATCAACGGACAAAAATCGCAATTTATTTTCTTTCCCTTACCCCCATAAAAATGGCAAGCCACCTCAGAGCAGCACCTCCCTTCTCTTTTGGGGATACTATAACATGTCGCCACCACCACCCCCCTTCTGTCTTTTTCCCCTGTGTCTGTGTTCCCCTCAGATTGACTAACTGGTCACTAGGTGTCCAGTTTCTGAGAGCATTGACTTTGGAAAACCTGGAAATTTTTTCTCTGCTCCTCTGAGAGATAAATTTTCTGTTTACCCAGGAATGTCTTTTCCCAGGGCCTGGGATCAGCAAACTTTCAGAAATGCAGAGATTAAGAAAGATAGTGCCCTGGTGCCCCGTCTCTGTGGAAGAACAGAAGCCAAACTTGACAAAGTTTAGCAAACATTGATGCATAATCATGGTGACCAGCTGCTCTCCTAACTCTTCCACTTGCCCACCCTGCATTTCAGAATGTCCCCACTTTTTGCTTCAGCTTGATATCTCTACCCTGTTATAACAGCTTTGAATAAAATCTTCCTTGCTGTATTTAACTGGTGTCTGTTGCCATTTATCTTTTACACAACTCAGATCTACATGAAGAAATACTGTTGTAGTAGGAATAAATGAAGCTTAATGAAGTCAATTTCTCTTATTCTTAACAAATGTAAATGTAACTGTTGGAAGAGATGAAAGCAAATGTATTGGGTGATGATAGCACGGGAGTAAATGAATGAATAACACCCATTGTACAAGGAATGGAAGTGGGCAAATTAAAAGACTGTTCTAACTTTTCTGGATTATACTTGAAACAGTACAGTGTTACTTGAAGATGGCTTTCTATTAGATGAAAATGTATACAGAAAATTATAGGGAAGCTACAAAAAAATAGTAAAGCGAGAAACATAATTACTATGCTAAAAAAGATATATGCTTCTTTAATGCTCCATTAAAACCATAGAAAGCAAAAAAAAAATGAGGAATAAAAAGGACAATGAGCTAAAATCATTTTGTTTCAAATGTCATTTGTTTTAAATGAATGATAAATGGAATGAATAGAAAAAATGTACAAGCATGGTACATATTAATCAAATCATACCAATAATCATTTTCATAAAAATATTTAAATGTACCAATTAAAAGACAGATTATAAGAGTAGATTAGAAAAAAACATTATATATTATTTACAAGGAATCTAATATAAATGTAAAGATTGAGATAGGTTCAAATTACAGGATTAGACAAACATATCCCATGCAAATACTAATCAATGAAAAGGTTATTAATCTAAGAACTTACTTTTTACCCACAGTCTTTAAGGTATATATTTTTGTTATTTCCAAATAGTGTCAACAAAATATTTTATTGAGGGCAAGTTAAATTCTGTTGTAGTCAGAGTATCCCATATTATTTCAGTTCTTTTAAATTATTTGATATTATTTTGTCATAAAAATATTCTCTATATTGGTAAGTACACCACATACAGATTTGAAAAAATGTGCATTCTGATTGTGCAAGGTGGGATACTTCATAAAGTTGCAGTAGGTCCCTGTCACTTAGTTCAGATCATCTTTCTCTTCCAATTTTTTCAAGTACTTCTATAATTGTAAGAGACTGTTTGATACTTCCATGTAAAATTGAAGAAAATGTTTTCTCCTTTAATCCTGTCAACTTTACCTTTCAGGGTTTTTATTAGGTACATTTACGTTTATGATGTTTTAGTACAGACTTGACACTTGCATCCTTGTGAAGTGTCAGACTTTACAGGAGGCACTACATGTTGCCCTGTGTTCTGTTTTGTTTAATATTACTATAATTATTTCAGGACTCTCTTATAACTATTTTTAGGTGAATTTTTTGCAACTATTCACTTTTCACTGTTTTGTATCTCTATGTTTTGAGCGCATTTCTTGTATACAACGTATAGTTGGGTTTATCTTTTAATTAGATGTGTAGTCCTATAATGTTAAAGATTTTAGAAATTAAAATTTATTTCATAAGATTAAAGATTCTTTTGATGTTGGGGCTCATTGGTGAAAGGAAGAACTCTTGTTACATACAGCTCAAATGAGAGCAGGCCCCAGGCTGGGTGACATAAGGTGCTGCACCCAAGGACAAAGTAATAGAAAGCAGCTGCTGCTGGTGTCAATTTGTGTGTGGTAAGCAGGGTGGGATTAGCTAGGCATCCTGGGCTCCCTGGAGATGGACATACAAGTTTTGTATGGCTGAAATAACTTTCATTATTGACTAGATACCTTAAACAACAGAAATTATTTTTCGGACCATGCTGGAGACTTGAAGTCTGAGATGAAAGTGTCAGAGGATTGGTTTCATCAGAGAGTCTCTTTAGTTAGCTGCTTTCTTCTAACAGTGCCCTCACGTGCCCTTCCTCTGTGTGTAGATGTCCTAATTTCCGCTTCTAATAAGGACACCAGCCATATCAGATTAGGTCACACCCTAATGACTCCTTCAGGAGTTAGTTATTACTTTATGGACCCTATCTCTGAATATATATATTATGTATATATAATGTAATGATATATATATATATATATAATATAAAATGATTATATAATGTAAATGACTATATAAAATATATTGCATTATATAATTATATACCATATATATTACATATAATACATTATATATAGTAATTATATATGTAATTATATTATAATTATATTACAATAATTATATATGTAATTATATTACATTCTGATGTACTATTGGTACTTGAACATGTGAATTTTAGGGGGACACAAATAAGCCTATAATGCTTAGCTAATTTGAATAATTTCATGGGCTCTATGGTACCAGATATGTCCCTGGCTGTTGTATCTGGCCTTAAGGGAAGTCGAATAGGTGCATAGTGGGCTGGTGTGTGAGAACATATACAGGAAGTGGGGGGAGTGTGAAATTAATTAACTTCTCCAAAAGAGAACTGCCCCATCTCTATCCAAGACCTCAAAACTAGGTCAAAACAGTACTAAAAGGAAGGAAGGAAGGAAGGAAGGAAGGAAGGAAGGAAGGAAGGAAGGAAGGAAGGAAGGAAGGAAGGAAGGAAGGAAGGAAGGAAGGAAAAAGAAAGGAAAAAGAGAGAGAGAGAGAAGAAAAGAGAAGAGAAGAGAAGACAAAAGGAAAGGAAGGAAAGGAAAGAAAGAGGGGGGGAGGAGAAAAACTACAATGCACCCTTCAGTTAGGTCCACAATTGAACAGCCACATATATCTTTGACTTCCTAAAAACGTAACTACTAGTAGCCTATTATTAACTGGAAGACTTACGGATAACACAGCCAATTAACACATATTTTGTATATGTTCTTTATATGATACTCTTATGATAAAGTAAGGTATAGAGAAGAAAATGTTGTTTAATAAATCGTAAGGAAAAGGAAATATGTTTGCTACATATTAAGTGGAAATGGATATTCATAAAGATATTTACCCTCACTGTTTTTACATTGAGTAAGCTGAGGGGAAGGAGAAACATTGGGGTTAGTCTTGCTGTAGTTAGTGTTATAGAGTCATAAGAAGTAGAGGAGGAGGTCTAATTAGAGGAGGTCTAATGGGACGCAGGAGAGGAAGGCACACTCCCCGTGACTTTTACTGGGAAAAAATCCACATATAAGTGGACCCACAAAGTTTAAGCATATGTTGCAATTTAAAATAGTACACTACCTTTATGGAAACCTATAAGATATCTTGAAAATATATCCTATTGTTTACCACTATGTTATTTATGCCATGATATTTATATGTATTCCATCTGAATACATTTTTTAAACTTTTCATTTTCAAAATAATTTTAGACACATAATGAAGTCACAGAAATAATAAGAAAGCTCTTGTGTTCCCTTCACTGATCTTCCCCAGATAGACAATCTTTTTCCTTCCTTTCTTTCGTTCTTTCTTTCTTTCTTTCTTTCTTTCTTTCTTATTATTAAATCATAGATGTGTATAATAATGCGATCATGGGGCACCATACACTGGTTTTATAAACAGTTTGACACATTTTCATCACACTGGTTAACATAGCCTTCCTGGCATTTTCTTAGTTATTGTGTTAAGACATTTATATTCTACATTTACTAAGTTTCACATATACCCTTGTGAGATGCACCATAGGTGTAATCCCATCCATCACCCTCCCTCCACCCATTGCCCCTTCCCTCCCCTCCCTCTCCCCCTTCCGCATATTTTTAGGTTATAACTGGGTTATAGCTTTCATATGAAAGCCATAAATTAGTTTCATAGTAGGGCTGAGCACATTGGATACTTTTTCTTCCATTCTTGAGATACTTTACTAAGAAGAACTTGTTCCCCCTCCATCCATGTAAACATGAAAGAGGTAAAGTCTCCATCTTTCTTTAAGGCTGCATAATATTCCATGGTGTATATATACCACAATTTATTAATCCATTCGTGGATTGATGGGCACTTGGGATTTTTCCATGACTTAGCAATTATGAATTGGGCTGCAATAAACATTCTGGTACAAATATCTTTGTTATGATGTGATTTTTGGTCTTCTGGGTATATACCTAGTTGAGGAATTATAGGATTGAATGGCAGATCTATTTTTAGATCTCTAAGTGTTCTCCAAACATCTTTCCAAAAGGAATGTATTAATTTGCATTCCCACCAGCAGTGTAGAAGTGTTCCCTTTTCTCCACATCCACGCCAACATCTCTGGTCTAGGGACTTTGTGATTTGGGCTAATCTCACTGGAGTTAGATGGTATCTCAAGGTAGTTTTGATTTGCATTTCTCTGATGATTAAACATGTTGAGCACTTTTTCATATGTCTGTAGGCCGTGTGCCTGTCTTCTTCAGAGAAGTTTCTCTTCAAGTCCCTTGCCCAGCCTGCGATGGGATCCCTTCTTCTTTCCTTGCTTATACGTTTGAGTTCTCTGTGGATTCTGGTTATTAAACTTTTGTCACAGACATAACCTGCAAATATCTTCTCCCATTCTGAGGGCTGTCTGCTTACTTTATTTACTGTGTTCTTGGCTGTGCAGCAGCTTTTTAGTTTGATCAGGTCCCAGTAGTGTATTTTTGAAGCTGTTTCAATTGCCCAGAGGGTCCTCCTCATGAAATACTCGCCCAGACCGATTTCTTCAAGGGTTTTCCCTGCACTCTCTTCTAGTATTTTTATAGTGTCATGTCATAAGTTTAAATCTTTAATCCAGTAAGAGACTATCTTAGTTAATGGTGAAAGGTGTGGGTCCAGTTTCAGTCTTCTACAGGTTGACAACCAGTTCACCCAGCACCATTTGTTAAATAGGAAATCTTTTCCTCACTGAATGTTTTTAATTGGCTTGTCAAAGATCAAATAAGAGTAAGTAGCTAGATTCATCTCTTGGTTCTCTATTCTGTTCCAGAACATCTACTTCTCTGTTTTTGTGCCAGTACCATGCTGTTTTGATCACTATCGATTTATAGTATAGTCTGAGGTCGGGTAGCATGATTCCTCCCACTTTGTTTTTATTGCTGAGTAATGTCTTGTCTATTTGAGGTTTTTTTTGATTCCATATAAAATGAAGTATTGTTTTTTCAAGATCTTTAAAGTATGATAGTGGAGCTTTAATAAGGATTGCATTAAAATTGTATATTGCTTTGGGTAGTATGGACATTTTAACAATGTTGATTCTTCCCAGCCATGAGCATGGTATGTTTTTCCATTTGTTAACATCTTTAGCTATTTCTTTTCTTAGAGTTTCATAGTTCTCTTTATAGAGATCTTTCACGTACTTTGTCAGATAAACTCCCAAATATTTCGTCTTCTTTGACACTACTATGAATGGAATAATGTCCTTAACTGTTTTTTCAGCTTGACTATTGTTGGTGTATATAAAGGCAACCCATTTATGAATGTTGATTTTGTAACCTGAGACACTGCTGTATTCCTTGATCACTTCTAAGAATTTTGTAGTAGAATCCCTAGTGTTTTCCAGATATACAATCATATCATCTGCGAAGAGCGAGAGTTTGATCTCTTCTGACCCTATATGGATACCCTTGATCGCCTTTTCTTCCCTAATTGCTGTGGCTAAAACTTCCATTACAATGTTAAAGAGCAGTGGGGACAATGGGCAGCCTTGTCTGGTTCCTGATCTGAGTGGAAATGATTCCAATTTAACTCCATTCAATACAATATTGGCTGTGGGTTTGCTGTAGATGGCCTCTATCAGTTTAAAAAATGTCCCTTCTATACCAATTTTCTTAAGTGTTCTGATCATGAAGGGATGCTGGATATTATCAAAAGCTTTTTCTGCATCAATGGAGAGAATCACATGGTCTTTGTTTTTTAATTTGTTTATGTGCTGAAGTATAATTATATATTGACATATATTGAACCAGACTTGAGACACTGGGATAAAACCGACTTGGTCATGATGTATAATTTGTTTGATGTGTTGCTGGATTCTGTTTGTTAGGATCTTGTTGAATATTTTTGCATCTATATTCATTAGTGATATTGGTCTATAATTTTCTTTTCTTGTTGGGTCTTTTCCTGGTTTGGGGATCTGGGTGATGTTTACTTCATAGAACATGTTGGGTAGTCTTCCTTCTTTTTCTACATTTTGGAACAGGTTGAGTAATATAGGTACTAGTTCCTCTTTAAAGGTTTGGAAGAATTCTGACGTGAAGCCATCTGGTCCTGGGCTTTTCTTTTTAAGGAGTTTCGTATGGTTGATGCTATTTCAGAACTTGATATTGGCCTGTTCAACATTTCCACTTGATTCTGGCTAAGTCTTGGAAGGTGATGTGCTTCCAAATATTGGACAATTTCCTTCACATTTTCATATTTCTAAGAGTAATTTTTTTTCTAATATTCATTAAGGATTTTTTGAATTTCTGAGGAGTCTGTTGTTATTTCGTCTTTGTCGTTTCTGATTGATGAAATTAGAGATTTTATTCTTTTTTTTCTGATTAGGTTAGACCAAGGTTTATCTATTTTATTGACCTTTTCAAAAAACCAACTTTTTGATTTAGTGATCTTTTGCATAATTCTTTTGTTTTCAATTTCATTTAATTCTGTTCTAATTTTGGTTATTTCTTTTCTTCTACTGGGTTTGGGGTTGGAATGTTCTTCCTTTTCCAGTTGCTTGAGATGTCCCATTAAGTTATTAACTTCGTTTCTTTCCATTCTCTTGAGGAAGGCTTGCAGTGCTATAAATTTCCCTGTTAGGACTGCCTTTGCAGTATCCCAGAGGTTCTGATAATTCATGTGTTCATTGTTGTTTTGTTCCAGAAATTTGGCAATTTCCTTCACAATCTCATCTCTGACCCAGCTATCATTCAACATAAGGTTATTTAACTTCCATGTTTTTGTATGAGTATGAAGATTCCTGTTGTTTCTGAGTTCAACTTTTATTCCATGGTGGTCCAAGAAGATGCAAGGAATAATTTCTATTCCTTTAAATTTACAGAGGTTAGACTTGTGACCTAAGATGTGGTCAATTTTAGAGTTTGTTCCCTGAGCAGATGAGGGATGAAATGTTTTTGTTGGGATGAAATGTTCTGTAGATGTCTTCTAAATACAAATGTTGGATGGTTAGGTTTAAATCTAAAAATTTCTTTGCTCAGCTTCTTATTGGAGGATCGATCCAACACTGCCAAAGGAGTGTTGAAATCTTTAACTACTATGGAGCTGGAGGAAATCAAGTTGCTCATGTCTGTTAGAGTTTCTCTTATAAATTGAGGTGCATTCTGGTTGGTTGCATAAATATTCATAATTGAAATCTCATCATATTATTACCCTTAACAAATATGAAGTGACCATTCTTATCCTTTCTTACTTTTGTTGGTTTAAAGCCTATTGTGCCTGCAAATAGAATTGCAACACCTGCTTTTTTCTGATTACCATTTGCCTAAAATGCACAACCATTCTTTCACCCTGCGTCTATATTTATCTTTTAAGATAAGATGTGACTCTTGTATGCAGCAAATATCTGGCCTGAGCTTTTGTATCCAGTCAGCTAACCTATACCTCTTTAGAGGACAGTTTAAGTCGTTCACATTAATGGAGAATACTGATAAGTCTGGTAAAATTTTGGTTATCAAGTTTTTCGAAAGTCCAGTGGACATTTTTAATCCTTTCATCACTGTGGAAGTTGGAGTTTGATCGAAGTTTGTGAGTGAGTTTACTTTTGTGGTAGAGGATTGTGCTGGTCATTATGGAGGATAGGTCTGAGAATATCTGAAGAGCTTGTTTAGTTTTGGCAAATTTCTTCAACATATGAATGTCATTAAAGTATTTAATTTCTCCATCATAAATGAAACTAGTTTAGCTGGATACAGGATCTGGGGTTGAAAGTTATTTTGTTTTCAAAAGTTGATCTTAAATAGTCAATGACCAAAGCCAGGAAACTAATATTGGCACAATGCTATTAACTCAACCATAGACCCTCGTGGAGCATCATGGTAGATGCCTATAGTCACAGCTACTTGGGAAGTTGCTACAGAAGGATCACTAGAACCCAGAAGTTTATGTACTGTGAGGTAGGCTGAAGCTACAGGGCTATAGCCTATACTACAGAGTGAAAGTCTGTGTCAAAAAAAAAAAAAAATCACTACTTCTAGGTTCACTCACTTTTATATGTTTAAGTCTATACTCTTACAACATGTATAGATTATGGCAATAGGTAGACATCATCACAGAGAAATTTCTTCATTTTCCCTCAGGATAATCACATCATCCTTCCAACCTTAAACCCTGGTAACTACCACTTGTCATTTTGATAATGTTATATAAATTTGTGACAATTGAACACATTGAAGTACTGAAAAGGCTGCATGAAAATGTTAGACAAAAATGACCCGAACTTTTTGCCTACAAATCATGGCTTTTGCATCACAGTAATGTACCACCTCACATGGCACTATCAGTGAGGGAGTTTTTGGCCAGGAAGCAAATAAATGTATTGGAACACCCTTCCTACTCACCTGGTCTTGTCCCCCAGTGATGTTTTTCTTTACCCAAAGATAAAGGAAGTATTGAAAGGAAGACATTTTGATGACATTCAGGACATCAAGGGTAATACAATCACAGTTGTAATGGCCATTCTAGGAAGAATTCTCAATTGCTTTGAAGAGTGAACTAGGTGCTGGCATGGGGGCATAGATTCCCAAAGGGAGTACTTGAAAGGTGACCATAGTAGTACTCAGCAATGAGGTATGCAGCATTTTTTCTTGAAAAAGTTTGAGAACTTATTTTTCAGAACAGATCTTTTCATACTGGGTTCCCTAGTGTCAATGGGAATAAAAGAACTCATAAATAGTGGAACACAGGAGGTAGCATCAGAGATAAATTGGATATAAAGACCTCAGCAGTCAAAAAGGCCAGCATGGCAATCAGAGGGTACCCACTTGTAAGTATTTATTATGTTAGCTAATAGATCATGGTGTTTATAAAAAAAGATATAAGTAAAATGATAACACAGATGTTGATTTGTCATATTGCTCAAAATAATCAACAACAGTGAACTGAAGTAATTTGGTTGCACTCACTAAAAACTGCAATGCTTTTCATTATTCATAAGGTGTCAACTTAATGAAGCATTGAAATATATGTTTAAAAGCCTAATGAAGAAGCCAATTTAGGAAAATAATATTCAGGATTGTGGTGCTGTCTTTCAAGTAGTGGTATATACTCCGCTAATGGCAAGTATAAACTGCTATCTCCCAACAGATAGAGTACATAAGTATGGGAAGCAAAGTACGGATTTAGATGTAATCTCTCACCAGTAAGTTCAGTAACCCCCTAGGAGAATTTGAACTGCCAGTGTATACATCTTTAGGCTGTTAGGAACATTTGTCCTTGAGCCAAAGATCCTTCCAAGAGGCAAATGAACACTAAATGCTCTCAAACCAAAGCTACAATTACTGCCTAATAAGTTTAGGTCCCATGTAAAGAAGGCAAAGAAAAAGTTGATTATTTTCAAGAGGTGATAGAAGTGCTGCTAATAATGAGGTCAGAGGAAGGGTCCAGAACTCAAGGGCTTTGTGAGTATTCCTTTCATGGTAACATTTGTACATGGACAATTTCAATAACTGCAGCATGACACGGCAACACAAACAGAATTCAGATTCCTCAGAAATGAAGGTCAGGGTTACTGAGCTGGGTAACATCATGGTCCAGTACAACTGGCTAAACAACAGGAGAGTCTTGAATGGGAAGCAGAGGAAAGAGACAATGAATAGCAATTGAGGCCATGGGAACAACTGTAATGTGGGCAGTGTCTTGTACCACTGCACTATCTGTAAGTCTTGTCATTTCTACTCATTTATAAAGTACAATCATCCATCACTTGAAGAATCCTGGCAGAACATACCTTACTGAGTGCTGAATGTGAAAATCTGAGCGTCACAGTAGATGCCTGACACCACATAGTGGCCATACCAATGATGAACAAGAACAAAATTCATAAAAATTTTATAATAAAATACGTACCTGAAAGACAAAACTCAGGATTAATAAACAATAAAATCAAAACTGAGAAAAAGGCATAATTCAGGAAAAAAGAGCCAACTTTCAGAGTACTTTAATTGGTATCCACAGAGATATGTAAGAGAATATTGTATCTTTAAAAATATAAGAGGGTCATATAAGCGAGTCAAATACAAGAAGTACAGTTTTTTGCTTTTTAAAGAATGATGAAATCAAACAAAAAGGATAAAGTTAAAGATCTTTCCATAATGCAAAGAAAAAATATAAAATTTTAAAAGATGTGTACAATGTTAAGAAGTATATAAAATTTCAACAGAGGACAAAATCTATTATATTAGAGAAAAGCAAAGAAAGATATAGATGATGAAAGAGTTCTCAAGTTTAAAACTAGATAAAAGTATTTTTAATGAAGGTTTCTGCCAGGTAGAAAAAAGGATAAACACAGAACTACTATCATCTGGGAAAACTGTGTGGAAATTTCAAAGATTAAAAGATGAAGAGAAGATACTAAGGACATTCAGAAGAATAATTCAGTTATTGGCAAAGAAATAAAAAACAGATTGTCATCAAAGAACCCATCAGCAACAGGGTCAATACACCATTATCTTCAAAGTTCTGAAGAAAAATGCTTTGGGATTTGGAATTCTCTATTCACCAAATTATAAATCAGGTAAACAAAAAATTAAACATATGTTTGTTTTCTTAAGGGCATTCAAATTTAACCCCCCCATGTCCATTTAAAAGTAAAATTGCTCAAGCATGACCTTTAGAAACACCAAAAAATAAATAAATAAATAAAAATAAAGGCAGTCATGGGATCCAAAAATTAATGAATTTAATTAAATACAAAAGATAGTATAAGAAATTGTACTAGATAACATTTCTGCCTCCATAGAAGTCAAAATAATAATAATAATAATAGTAATCAGTCTACTTTAAAACAATAAGTTAAAAAGGCTTTCAAAATTTTTTTATTTAAAAATGTCAACAATTAATAGTAAACATAATGCAGCTGTATAATTCCTTACTTATAATGATATAAGTCAAAATCCTGTGATTTTTAATTAGATCACTGGACCTTACATGAAAATTTCCAGGGATTCATGCCTAGAGGCTTTAAGTTTATTCATTAAGGCAATGCTAATCCAGAAACAACCTACCAAATATATTTTTATTTGAGTAATAAAATGGCATATACAATGAATCTATTAACCAGAAGGTAGATAACAAATGTGTTTATGATGGCATTAAAATGCCAGCTGCCTTCTTTCTGAGCATCCTCCTCGTAAAGAGAAATTAATAGGTCATAGTCCTACGGCTTGACACCTTTCCACAGGCATTTCCCTCGTGTTTGCAGCAGAGTCCGGCACATAGTAATATTTAAATAATCATTTCCTTGATGACCAAATTAGATTAATCCTACCAATGAATCAAAAGGAAATTGTAGACATCAAAATGTAGCAAAAATTAAAAATACTTCCACAAGCCCATGAGTAGAATGGAAAAAGCCAAAGAATTAATGAACTTGTAGATCTGTCAATCGAAATTACACTGAAATGCAAAGAGAAAAAAAACTCAAAAAGAAAGAATAAGATATCCAGGAACCACATACTAATAAACAAGGAAACAAACACATCAATGAAATTCCACAAGGAGAAGAAAGACATATTAGAGTAATGGAAATATTTAAATAATTCATTACCAAAAACTTTGGAAAATTAATTAGGTGTGACCAACCACAGATCCTAGAAGCATAGACCAGAGAGAACAGAATAAATGAGAAGATAAGACAAATGAAGAAAAAGAAACTATCCCCAGGCACATTATATTCAAACCACTGAAGACAGACGTTCGTAGAGAAAACCAGCAGGGCAGCTAAGAGTCATAGGGGAGGGCATTTCACGTACAGGTGGACAGGAAAGAATTATATAGACTTTTCCTTCAAAAAAAAAAAAGGCAAGAGTAGAGCACTAGACTATCTTTAGAGTTCAGAAAGGAAAAGCTGAGAAGCGAAACTTTTATACCCAGAGAAAATATTTTTCAGAAGTGAAGAAGTAAAAACTTTCTTAGATAAACAAAAACTGAGGGAATTCATTACCAGCAGATCTCTAGACAAGAAATAGTAAAGGAAATGAGGAAATTCATCAGGCATGTAAGTCAGAACAGTGGCTGTATACAAATACAAAAGAATTATATCTGAAAAGCAATAAATTTCAAAAATATAATATTTCTTACAGTTGAGGGCTTTAAGAGAATATTTGCTCTGAAAATCCAGAGCAATGCCTATAAATCTAACGACTATCTATTTCTCATAAGAAACCATGTTCTTTTTTAACATAGTGGTTAGGAGAACTGTCCAACCATTAAAATTAAAATAAAAAAGAACTTTGACACAAATTTGATACTTTACAAAAAATTATCTCAAATTTGTTTATAGCCCCAAATTTGAAAACTAAAACTATAAAAGCTTTTAGAAGAAAATATGGAAGAAAATCTTTCTGACCTGTGATTAGACTTACAGTTCTTAGACTTGAAAACAAGAGCACAATCCATGAAAAAAAAAAATTGATGAATTGGATCCCATAGTTATTTTTCATTTCATTACGAAGCCACTATTAAAATAGTGACCGAAAAAATTTTACACTTGGATAAATGTCTTAAAGTAACATCTGCAAAGCACTTGTATCTAGAATATATTAAGAAAATACTCAAAATCTAAGTAAAAGGAAACAAACCATTGAAAAATGCACAAAATAATTGAAAAGGCACTTTATCAAATAGGATATACAGAGAGAAAATTGGCATATGAAAAATATACATCATCATTAGGATTTGGGGATCTGTAAATTAAAACTCGGGTGGGATATCACTGCAGTTATTTGAATGGCTGAAAGAACAATCCCTCCAAAGAGAGAAGGCACAGCCCCTGGAAACCTCGTACAAGGCTGCACAGATGCTGATGATACAGCCCCTTTGGAAAACACTTCTGCAGTTTCTTATAATGTTCTACGTACCTTTACAATATGGCCAGCAATATACTTATGGGTATTAATTTAGAAGAATAAGTTATGTCCAAACAATCCTATGTGTAAATATGTATGGTAGCTCTATTCAAAAACACCCAGGACTAGAAATGACCAAAATATCCTTCAATGAATAGGTGTTGTTGACATAATAAAATTGAATCAATAACAAAAATAGACCAAATATTGTTATACCCAATAAGGGTATGTATCTAAAAAGGATTATACTAAATACAAGAATCTAGTCTGAGTATAATTCTCGTGTCTTCTGGAAGCTCATGACTGGGGAAGTCTGACTGGGATTGTACTAGTGTAAGCACGAAGTGATTACTGGAGTGGTCAAACCACCCTGCTAATTGTTGTAGCTATACATATCTGTAAAGATGGTAAAATTTATAGAACTGTACACCAAAACAACCCTACTTAATGTGTCATTTATTAATTACTTATCTACTTTAAAAAGTAATTTAAAAATACAATTAAGACTTATGAGTAGGTGCAAATTGACAAGTGGACTTGCTTCATCTGAAACTGTGTTTCCTCTGCAAGATTCCAAGTTAAAGTCGGTTAGAAAAGATTTATGTGAGATTTAAAATGAGGATGTGAAACAGAAGCTATTATTAATACCCTGTAAATACTACTCAAGTCTGGCCTGGTGACCAGGACAGCAGCTCACTCATGCTCCTCTGTGCCAAACCCATTTCTTATTCCTGATTCTCCCCCATGATGACCAACAGTGACTAGAGAGCTACCAGCAGAACTTTGCTTACGGCCCCTGATGAGAGCAGGCTGCCAGCTGCCTGCAGACTTCTTAACCAGCAACCTTTGTGCAGGTCACTTTGCTGCCTGCATCACTGGCATCCCATTTGGACCCATGAAGCCCTGGGCAAATCACCTCAGTTTCCTGGAATTTGGTGTCCACCATAAGAATAAGACTGGGATCGCTGGCTGTTAAGTGACCCAGTAGGGCAAAAATTAGGTTTTCCCCAGCTGAAGTCATTCATATCAGTCTATCTCTGGCAGAACTGCCACCGTCTGGTCATAGACAGTAAGTAAGAACAGCCGAAAAAGCCTGGTCCCGGTCCATGATGGTTGTTTCAAACCCCTATGTTTAAATTTGTTACGCAGTACTACCAGGGAAAGAGATAACTGATACACAAAGGCAGTTCAGAAAGTGTCCGACCATATTTCTCTTCATTTTCATACTACATGGCTGGATACTTTCCAGACAGATCTGATATTTATTAACAATTTATTTTGTCATTAATACTATAATACTAATTGCTACCCTTTATTGCAAAGCAACCATCTATGCACCAGACACTGGACAAGGTACTTTATATTGTACTTTACATGATTTATGATACATATTTACCAAGAGGTGAAGAGGAGAATTTAATTAAAATGTCCTAGATTACTAGGGATCAGTTGCTACATTTGAAATTCAAACTCAGGACCCCAATATTAATTCTTTCTGCTACACTCTTCTGCCTCTTCATTGCTTGAAAATAATTTAGAACGCAGGATACATTTTTAATGAAAAATATGTTATTTGGAAGGGGCTCCCTTCTGATTACAATTAGCAGTGCCTGAACACTCAGACCTACAACCACACCTTAGTGACAGAGATTCATAAGATGGATAAGGAGTCTGATCAATCAAAATGAGGTCGTTTTGTCAGATAATTCCCCAAGTACATCAGCAGCTCCTGTACAATGCTCCATTTTATTTGTATTTTTTAATGCTCCATTTCAAAAGAAGAAAACCAATACTTCAAAAGGGAAGAATCACTCCGGCAGGGAAATTCTTTATTTTGCACTCTACCATAACAACTTTTACTTAAATTACTGTACATTTTATAATAATTTTCATAGCTCTATTCATTGTTACCTAAAGCTATATGTGGCAAAGTATTTTTATAAATACATTTTAGTAAGTACAAAATGCCTGCACCATAACAAACAACCTTTGACAACTCTCATTTTTCGTACATAATTTCTTTTGCTTACCTTGGGAACTTGGGAAGGCAATTAAGAAAAGGAATGAAATATCCCCTGCTCTCTTTATGTAGTTTCACAAAGGCAGAATAAACTATCTGACATTTTCTGGCCTAGGAATCATTAAAAAGTTGCCACTTTGATGTGTGTACAGAAAAAAAGTTTCTCTAAGAATTGCTCACAGGGTTTCGGATGAGCCAAAAGAGAAAAGACGGAAACTGACAAAGATATGAGAAATCCCAAGGGCCTTATGAGAAATTTAGAAAATGAGAATTCTCTATAATGCACAGTTCAAATTTTTTCATCAAGTATGATGACATTGTAATATTTTCCTTTATTGTTTCAATAATAAAGTCACTAGAAAAAAAGGTGAATGCAGGTCATGAGGATGAGAACAAAGAGTAGATTTCTTATTGATGTACGCAAAGTAAAAATATAAATAATTTCTTACAGAAACATAAATTTTATATTTTACTACTTATTTCATTTTTTTTTCTGCCAATATTGTATTCTAGGAAGGAAAGACTTTGCTTTCATTTTCTTTTTATAATAGGAACTGCACTTTCTTCTTGCAGATTTCACCGGGGATTGCAATCCAAAGACCATTTATCTCTCTTGCTGTTTAAAATGTCCTTAGCAGCTATCACCCTAGTATAAAAGCCAGTTAAATTTAGAGTTTTTGTCAATTCTTCCAGTTAATTTTGGACCCTTGCCTTTTATAATATGCTGCTTGGAATATGAACGCTGGCCAAGAATTGCAATTTCTACATTCTCTTGTTAGAAACAAGAATGGGTTGTTATTTTTCTATATTTTAGCAAACAGTGAACCTTTTTATGTACAAAATATACACATCATTACAACACCTCTCCTTACTAGGAAGAAAATTCTACTAAGTAGCTCAAGTTCTTACTGTTCCAACTACAGTATTGAATATTTCTCTTCCAGTCACTGTAACACCTCATTTCGTTCCTTCTCTGATTATATGAATTAATTTCTGTAAAAATACTGGAAAATTACTCACTAAAAAGAAGGGGAAAGTTTAATACAAAGATTAATTTGACCCATCAACCTTCTACAAATCTTGTTAAAATAAAAAAAAATGGCTTTGGGGTTTTATACATAAATTAGTTAAGTTTTATTTCCTTTATATAAGGTAAAAATGATAATTTTTAAAGAGATGTTTAGATTTTTTTAATCTGAGGAAAAATAATAAAAATATTTTTATCTAAGGAAAAATAATAAAAATTTGGCTAAAACTATGCTGATAGAAACTGGTGATTTATCGGACAGCGCCTGTGGTTCAAAGGAGTAGAGCGCTGGCCCCATATGCCACAGGTGGCGGGTTCAAACCCAGCCCTGGCAAAAAAAAAAAAAAGAAGAAGAAGAAACTGGTGATTTATCAAAGAAAAAGGAAAAGTGACAGATTATATAGCCAACATGACACACACCCACAGCATTTCAATTGCATGCTACATATATGTTCATTATTGTATTATTTAAATGCCATAAATTGCTTATTCATTATGGAAACAAATACATAACTATTGTGTTATTATAATAACTACTTTAATAAAAATAATGGCAGAGTGCTAACAGACCTAAGTGGTCTAGGAAATGGACTTTCATGAACAACTGCTACAGATTCATAGATAATATTTAATAAATATCATGTTTCAAGTAATTCATTCATGTTTAATGAATTTTTAAATTCAATTGTATATAAGTATACTAGATTGACCATCGTGGACCAACCTAGTCAAAATATTTTATTTTTAAATTATTACTTTTGAAGTTGTATCTACAAAAATGGCATTTCAGTTCTTATGTCTCTGAATTCAGAGCCTGCGCCATTATTTCCAAGGTCCAAAATCTATTTGCGATGTTGATCATAGTGGTCATTGTGATATAACCAAAAAGAACTATTCTGAGAGTTGGAAGAAAGAATTTTCTCCTATATTCTCCCACTAACTACCTTTGTGATTTTTGGAAATTGAAAAGAATTTCTGCAATGTTTTCCTTTTCAGTAAAAAGAGAAAATTTGACTAAATTGTTTCTAAGTCTGACTGAAGTTTAAAAATAAAAAGCCCATCACTGATGACTCTTCATGGTAACACACATTACGGCTGGTGCATACAGGGAAGGAGCTCCCCCAGTGCCCAGCTTGATGCCTAATGCACCACAGGAAAGGCACTCTGTAAAAATTTGCTGAGTAAATGAGCGGGAATGAGTGCATGAATGTGTTTTCTCCTGAGTTATAGTTTTCTTGTCATGAAATGATCTGCGCTGGTATGTATTTCTCTCCATTGTTTAATATCATTCTAATTATTGTCATTAGAGTCAGGATGCTTATGCTTCAAATTAAGTGAATAAAAAAAAGCACCAGTAATTTTCTTTGCTGATTTGACGTGGGTCACCCTTACTCATGAGCTTCAAAATTCCAAGAACAATGTATTCAGCCTAAGAAATAGAAACTTATTTAAGACTTATGGGAATTTTGGAAATATTTTTCTCTAATGAAGGGAAGTAGACTAACCCTCCTGCTCAGAACCACAGGCGGAGTGTTAACATGACTTGGGCCTTGCCAGGCTATGAGCGAGATCCCCACTGGGCTCTGACAGGTGATGGAAACCCAAAGAGAATCCTTTTCAGTTCCGCAACAAACTGCTGCGACCCTGTGGATATGACCTGCATGTTTGAGGGTTCCGTGTAATTAGTAGGATAAAAGTTCAGATTCAGAGTCAACCCATGTGGGGCTCTGCTAAATGCCCACATTCTGGTTAGGACCTGAAAGGCTGTACCCTAGAAACAGAAGTGAACCAACTCTACTCCCCACCTTATGCCTCAGCTCCTGACATGGGGGATAGGAGACCCCAGAGGCCTAGTGTCCCTGAGCTGTGCATGACTAAGGAAAGGCAAATCTCCTCTGAAAGAAGGTAAGGCTACGCTAGGTCGCAGAATAATTCTTAACACAACTTCGTCAAATGTATTGTTTGGCACAGGAGAGAATCAAACTAGTAGCAATTTTTGCTTGTTTCCCAGGGCAAAGTCACTCTTTCTGAGAAGCGACAGAGAAAAGGGCTTCGGGGGGGTGGGAGGAACCCCCGGCCTGCTAAATGAGGAAGTCTGGAGGGCCTACGGGAACCCTGGACAGTTAGAGCACCTTTCAGTAACTCTCACCAAAAAAGGGAAAAGAATGTGGGTGCGAGGAAACATAGGTAACCAAGGAGCCATAGAAAAGGACAGTAATCAATGACCAGGAGAAGATGATGCCTGGAGGCGCATAGAGACCAATGAAGGGGCTACACGCAATTTCAAACTGAGAAGAAAATTCTATTTCTGCCCCACCCTGCCCAGCGCGCTGCTCCTCTGCTCTCTCACGCGAGGCGCCCACTTCCAACTCTCTCTGGAAGTATCCCAAGCGTGCCCTTCATTCTTCAATAAAATTTTCCCTCTGTTCTACTAAAATCTGGGCGCGGTGCTCCAGTTGGCCTTTAAGACTTTACCCGCGTATTATTTCCACGTGTGCTGTGCCTTGGTTGAACTTTCTAGTTCTGCTGAGTAATTAAACCAAGTTAGGGGGTTCAGGAGCTGGGACTTCCGACCCCAGCCCCTCTGCAATCCTCCTTATAACAGATTTTACCTCCGTACAAATTTCCAGTCTTATTTTATGTATGCATTTTCGTATTTTGTATGTATTTTATTCAGAACATAAGTAAATTGTTATAATTCTGAGCTTGGAAACACTAGAAATTTTCAAGAAAGCTGATGGAGCTATAGTTTAAAAAAGGAAAAATTCTACTGCTGTTCTGCTATGACAACATTTTTGTTATTGCCGAAGTAAAATAGCATTCCTAAGGGAATTGTTTTCTTTCTCCCATGAATATTGGCATAATTAAAATTGATATAGTTGAAGCATTCAGTCTCCTATAGCTGTGATTTATTTCTACTAACAATTGAAAATAGTGTGTTGATGTTTGAGGAGGGAAATCCTATAAATTTAATTTTTTAAAGCATTATGCCCCTGATATTTTTAATATCATACTTGGGAAACTATTGTGTCGCTACTAGGTCACATACAGAATGTTCGATTTGCTCTTTACTTAATCTTAAATGTACATGGTAGCAGATAATGAAATGTGTCTTCGCTTTCAAAAGAATTTCTAAAATATTAATATTAAATCACAATCTTGTTTTCCCTACTTTAAGCACACAATTCCACGTTAACAGACATTAGAGTGATGTTACAGAAAAATGTTGTGGCCATATTGGCTTACCAGAATCTAACATACTGAAATACCCACAAACGTGAGGCCTTTGGGAGCTGATTATCTCCTGAGAGCAGAGGCTTCACAAACGGGACCACTGCTTTTGGAAGAGGCGTCTGCAGAGAGCACCTGGGGCTCTGTTCTGCACCATGTCAGCACGCGAGAGAGGACGGCCATCTGCCAACCAAAAAGCAGGCCTCTCTCCACTCTGGATCCTCTGCGCACTGAACCTGGACTATGAAAAGCAGATATGGAACTAGGAGAAGTCACTGTCTGTCGTTTACACCGCCGGTCCGTGGCATATTTATTGCAGCAGTCCATACTGACTCAGACACGAAGGATTTGATACATGTTTATTCACTGAATCCTCCCGACAGCAGAATGAGAGAGAATAATTCCATTACTGATAGTGTCAGCTAAGTTGCATTTTCTATATTAGCACAATAAAACATCACAACTGTCAATAGGAATTAACTGCCAATACTAGCGTTTTGCAGGTGAGGTCCATAACAGTTAGTTCAACAATCAAGGGCCTTCAGAGGTGGTGACAGGGCTGGTGGGTGGAAGGAGCACGTCCATCATTCAAACCCTGGCTGGTGGCCAGTACGCTGCACACCAGCTCGCCTGTTCTCTTGTCCCCATTCTGCCTTTATCACTGACCCTTCCACTGTCCCCTTTTTTCTCTTCTTTCACTATTGCTTTTTCTTTGTCTCTTTTCCAATCAACCTGAAAGTAGACTAACATTTGAATCTTTTTGATAATTTCTTGATTCATAGAGAGGTAGTCAGCTCTCTCTCTAGAACACAAATACACAAATTTGAATCTTCTATTTAATTACATATACAATTTCTCTATTGTTGTTAATAAATATTTACACAAAACACACAACCCAGGTAAACTAATTTACTAACAAACCATTAACCAAAATTTGACCACTTTTCTTCAAAAGATTAAGTAACTACAAAGATTATGTAAGTATCAACTTTCAATCAGTGCTGACAGAACCTGTTTAAAATGCTTTTTACATGTTAGTCTCAGAAAACATTAATTAAAAATTCACTTTAACATAGTATTTGATAAAATATATAATTCTTTGTATTTTGTAAGAACATCTCAATTGTTGAAAGTAACTTAGATGCAAAATTTCAAGTATTTAATGTTTCCTTAATTAGTTATATTCTCTTTGCTACTTTACAGCAGCTAACTGGCTACAGGTGATATTTAAATTCCAAGGGCTGCTAGTATGGTTCCTTTTATTGCAGAACATATTCAAAGACTTACTAAAGATGTGATGCTGGATGACACGGCTAAAGCCTGATTAGCACTTGTAGTAAATGCATGGAGTCAATACATGTTATAATATAAATTTACAATCTATTAGTGCTAATAGGTTTCGTTCATTTAACCCACTATCTGCTTCCTACTTGTCTGAATATGGCACATTTTGAAAGATGTTGATGCTATGAGAAAAAGCATGGTTATTGAATGGTGTTCTTTTCTAGTCTAGCACCAAGTCTTTTTTTTTTTTTTTTGTAGAGACAGAGTCTTACTGTACCGCCCTCGGTAGAGTGCCGTGGCGTCACACGGCTCACAGCAACCTCCAACTCTCGGGCTTACGCGATTCTCTTGCCTCAGCCTCCCGAGCAGCTGGGCTAGCACCAAGTCTTAAAAAGTAGGATGCACAGGTCTTTTGAAAATAATCCTCCTGAAATACTTACCTCTTGTGAACAATCTTCTACTAAGCAGTACTTTGTCACAAAGAAAATGATCTTCTCTTTTTTTTTTTTTTTTTTTTTTGTGATTTTTGGCAGGGGCTGGGTTTGAACTCGCCACCTCCGGCATATGGGAGGTGGCGAGTTCTCTTTTTTTATCCAATTGATCCATATTCAACTGGACAAAGGCAGCAATGGAGTCAGCAGGAAGCTAGGTTTTAATGTTTTTTTTTTTTTTTTTTGAGGATATTCTTTGTAAGTAAACAGTTTATTTCTCAAAATTAAGCAGAAGGAGGAAGCCTTATAGTTGGTGCACATATGTTAAGAGACAGCTGAACTGATCAGAGATTCAGGGCCGTGGCTATTTAACAGATGTTAAAGATTATATATCACATTCTACATCTTCTTGTGGAGTATTTTCAAAGAACGATGCCACCAAACATAAAAAGAAAAAACAGCTATGTGGAGTGAATAGATTAAAACAACAACCAAAATGTACAACCTGTCAGGCATGTTTTGTGTGACTGTCATGGTCACACATGTATGCACAGGGACATGTTCACATACACACGCACACAAGATGCTAGCTAAAGACATGAAAAATCTTCCAAAGAAGATGGAGTAACAATCAATACATTGTTTAAATACTCAAAAATGAACATGGTTATGACCACACTAGATCTTCATGTCATAATATCAGTGTGACATAGAGGCTACGTGGTCTTGGTCCTTGCTACCTACCTCTTCAGCTCTGAGGGTACATTATCCCCTCCACATCCCTCTTACAGGAAGGATTGGCCAATGCTATATTATATAATATATTATATAAAGTTAGAAATAAACATATTCAGCACAGAGCACACTCAGCCTGAATTTTCTAAAAAATTAAATAATATTTCAGGTAGAAGACTTTATTAAATTTTAGAAATATATAGCACCAGGTGGTGTTCTATATGAAATTAATTTCTCTGTTATTAATTCAAGGCTTATCAAGTTCAAGCTTGACAGGTGAGCAGAATGAAGTGTTCACCCTCACCTCCCCCACCTCCCAAATGAACAAGACCATTGAAAGAATTTTTAAAGTGATGGTCTTTGAAAGGAGAATTTTCTTTGAAGTAAATACAACTTGGACGAAAATATACGTAGAAAAACTTATATAGATTTACTTATTTTAAAATGCTGAGTGCTAAAATATTCATGTAGAATTATGTTTTATTAACATTTCCAGACCATTTCTAGCATAATGGCAAATATAGAATTATAGAAATAATAGGCAAAGAGATTAAAATATGAGGTCTGACAATTAAGTTCCAGTTCTGACAATTAAGTTTGTGAACCTGCCACCTTGCTCCTACATTGTCAGCCCTGTAGAAGCAACTCTGTACGTCCCTTTGGTATGTCAGTGTCTCCTGGCTGTGCTCAGGCTGACTGCTGGCCGTGTCTTGCTGAGTGCCATTCATCACTGTTTCTGAGTGTTTTTGTGTGCCATATGACTACAGCTCTGAAGCTCATTCCAGAAAAAGAGTTCCAAGATCTCTTAGAGGGTGGATAAGGTCCTGGCATCAGTGCATAGCTTCCTGAGGGGAGGGCATTAAAGGTGACCATGGTGATACTCAGCAGTGAGGTACATGGCATTTTTTCGAGGAGGAGTTCTCAAACTCAATTGTTAGATCTAGCAAGCATTTATGTTGTTTGGGAGAAGATGGGCAACACAATGTTGGAGAATAATATTTGCATTTTCCTAGTATTGAAAGTAAGAATATTTCATTGCTGATTTCCTTTTTTAATTCCTGATTTTTATAAAATTTGAAGTGTCTAATGTCTTAAAATCACATGTTATCCTATTTTGTCTTGTTTAATAAATTAACACACAGCTACACTTTGAAATAAACTTCCTGTAGGTTGATAATATAGGAGACATAGTTCTTTGGTAATTCATAGAATAAAATAAGAAAGAATATTCTTCCCACATTATTTCCTAATTTTACTAATTAGCATTAATGTACTTGTCTATAGATTTAATCTTTTAAGTCATGGTCTGCACAATCCTTTAATCTCACAAGTGCTTAGAGTTTTTTAAATTAATGTTAAAATATTGCCTCTAAAATACTTTACTTTCTAATTTAAAAAATGTACTTATAATAAACTGGCTTTAACAATATTTTAAGTCCATTAAATTATATTTTTATCTCCATGGCTTCTATTATTATTTCACCTTTATCATTTCTGATTGAGGTTATTAGAGATTTTACTTTTATGTTTCTAGGTTTATTGATTTTATTTTTTTTAAAAGCCAACTTTTTGTTTTGTTAATTTTCTCAATAATTCTTTTGTTTTCAATTCCATTAATCTCTGATTTAATTTTGTTATTTCTTTTGTTCTGCTGGGTTTGGGATTAGATTGTTCTTCTTTTTTCCAATTCCATAAGATGGTTTATGAGTTTTTTGATGCACTCTCTTCCTGGTTTTCGAATGTAGGCATCTTATGTAATGCATTTCCCTCTTAAGACTGTTTCTGCACAGGTTTTGGGTAACTTGTATCTTCATTGTTGTTATGTTTGAGGAATTTAACAATTTCTTCATTTATCTCTTCCTGAACCCAACTACCATTCAGCATAAGGTTGTCTAATTTCCAAGTCTTTGTGTGGGGATGAATGTTTTTGTTGGAGCTGCATTTCATCTTTACTGCCTTGTGGTAGGAGAAGATATCACTGGGCAAGGGACATGAATAGAAACTTCTCTAAAAAAGACTGATGAATGGGTAACAAACATATGAAAAACTGCTCATCATCCCTAATTATCAGAGAAATGCAAATCAAAACTACCCTGGTAAGGCCATTCTCACCTTACCCCAGTGAGAATGGCCCACATCACAAAGTCTCAAATCTGCAGATTCTGACATGGATATGGAGAGAAGGGAACACTTTTAACTGCTGGTGGGGCTACAAACTAATAAAACCTGTTTGGAAGGAAGTACAGAGAATCCTCAAAGAACTCAAATTAGACATCCCATTTGATCCTGCAATCTCAGTACTGGGCATCTACCCAGAAGGGAAAAAAAAATTATTTTATCATAAGGACATTTACACTAGATTGTTTATCAAGCTCAATTTACAATCACCAAAATGTGAAGCAGCCTAAATGCCCATCACCCAGGAATGGATTAACAAGCTGTAGTATATGTATACCATGGAATATTATTCAGCCACTAAAATAGATGGAGACTTTACATCTTTTGTATTAACTGGATGGAGATGGAATACATTCTTCTTAGTAAAACATCATAAGAATGGAGAAGCAAGAATCCACTGTACTCAATTCTAATATAAAGGCAGTAGATGAACTAATACAGGGGGTGGGGGGCAGGGTAGGAGAATAAGCAAGTGGGGAGAGGGTAGGAGGGAGAGGGCTGGGGGTTCACGGGGGATGACACACCTCTTGAGAGCTAGACACAATTATAAGAGGGATTTTATCTAACAAATGTAATCAGTGTAACCTAATTCTTTGTACCCTCAATGAATCCCAAACAATAAAAATCAAATAAAATAAAATGAATTCTATTTTTTTTTTAGTTATAGTCAGTTGTTATCACTTGAACTGGAACTTCTAATTCCTTGTTGTTCCCTTCTCACATTTCAACATTTTCTCTTCTTCTAATGGTTATTTCTGTAACACAAACAGGTCAGTTGTTCACCAAAAGAGAGCAGCATATTCCTTAATTACTCTGACAATGTTCCAGATAACACAGCCTAAAGGGATCCTCATCCCAATTCTCACAGAGGTTCATTTCTATTTACCGTTTCACATCCAGTTTCAAAACATTCATTTTTGACCATAAATCAGCAAAGTATTTTTTATAATAAGACTCATTAGCGTCATACGTGTTATTATAAAAGATGAATAAAAGACTACTTTCTGCTCAAGCCAGCAAGATTTAGCCCAAAATTCTTCACCTGTATTCATCTTCTCAGATTGCCATAACAATACACCACAGACTAGTGTCTTAAACAGTAAAAATGTTTCATGCTTAAGAAGGCAAGCAGTCCAACATCCAGGGTCGGCTGATGGTGAGGCTTTCCTTCCCAGCAGGCCTTGCTGTATCCTCCCATGACCTCTCCTCCATGCATGGAGAGAGACCTTCAGCATCGCTTTTCTTCTTACAGGGTAGCAGCACTCATGGATTAGGACCCCACCCTTGTTACCTCATTATCCTTTAATTATCCCCCTGAAGGTCCCTATCTCCAAATGGGTTTTAGGACTCTTTGACAATTAATTTTGGGGAAAACACAGTTTAGTCTATAATATCACCCATCTGGCTAAATCCAAATGGCCCAATGAATAGTTGACAAACTATGGCAACAGTTTGCTTTCTGTTAAGTTTTTCCATAGATTCCATGAATTCAAACGGTGAACAATTATTGGGACAAAACTTAAGATCAGCTATATTCCTGAAGTTACCCTCTAAAACCCTAGATTTCTTCCTCCCACAGAATCCCCATATAAGAGTTGTTCTTGTGTCATAATATGGTAAAAAGCTTTGAACTAAAAGATATAGGCTGAATTTTTTTCTTCCCACATTTTTACATATTATCTTTTGATTAAGATTATACATGTTTAAAATTATATTTATAGTTACAGCTATTCTTTAAATTAAACATTTTGAAGCTCCAACAATGAATATATCTATTGATATAGAATATCTATTATATTTGTAAGAAAATTATTGTGAAGGAAATTGACCAGGTTTTATCGCCAATTTATTTAAAGCAACAGCTTTGTTGAAGAAAGCTTTGCAATGAACAAGAGTTAAACTGTACAGCACAATTAGAAATATAAACTCCTATTGGGATTATTATATGATAATAATAGGTATTGTAAACACTGTCAAACATCTGAATAAACAAACCCTTATCAAGCTATAGATTAGTAAATAAAAATACCCAAAATTTTCAAATTTAATGAATGAGAACGATGTATTAGGAAAAGCTGAAGAGAAAATTGCTAAAGAAGATAAAGAAAGCTGCGCACTGTGGCTCATGCCTGTAATCCTAGCATTTTGGGAGGCTAAGGTGGGTGGATTGCTTGAGCTCAGGACTTCTAGACCGGCCTGAGCAAGAGTGAGACACCACGTCTAAACAAAGATGGGCATTGTGATGGAAGCCTGCATAGTCCCAGCTCCTCTGGAGCCTACGGCAAGAGGATTGCTTGAGCCCAGAAGTTTGAGGTTGCTGTGAGTTATGACACCATGGGACTCTACCCAGGGTGACAGAGTAAAACTTTGTGTCAAATATATATATATATATATATATATATTTAAAAAAGAAGATAAAGATCAAGCAATTGTCCAGAAAATACCACGAGAGTGAAAGAAAAGGAAAGAATGGGAGTGAGTTCAGGAAGGTAAACTGCAGAATTCCTGAAATTTTTCTAGAGCTAGACAGTTTAGAATAAGAATTTCCAGTAAAATAGATCCCAAAGAGGAAAACTAAAAACAATAAAAATAAAATAGCACCTAGATAAATTTAGCTGATATTTCAAAGAACTAAAACCAATGATGAAACCCTAATAACCTGACAATTATCAAGGAGAGCAGGAAAACATAAAGCAAAAAGGAAGACCCACCAAGGCCTGCAGGGTGACCTTTCAGTCAACAACGGGCTACATGTATGACAGTGGTCGCACACGATTATATTACCATATGGCTCTGCCCTTTCTCTGTTTAGATATGTAGATCCATTCTGGTTCAGTTGTAGGCAGTATTCAGTACAGCAAGTTGCTACACGGGTCTCCACCCTAGGGTCCACAGGCTATAACATACAGTCTGGTGGATAGTAGGCTATACTGTCTAGGTTTGTATAAATCTATGCTACAATATTTGAAAAGGATGAAATCACCTAACGACACGTTCCTTAAAACGGATCCCTGTCAAGTGACACATGACTATATAATGACTGCCTTACAATTAGACGAATCATAGATTGAACTGACTGGATATGGTATAACAGGAATACAGCTAAGAAAGTAATGTTTTACCCTTTTAAAAGTCTTTTGCAAGTTTTTCTTTCTTGATTACAACCACCTAATATGTTTACTCGTGTCACTTATCATATTACCTATACTCTCAAATGTATATATGTACACACACACACACAATTTGAGAATCCTTAATCTTAAAATCTGAAATCTGCAATGCTCCAAAATCTAAAACTCTTTGACGCCACATGATGCCAGAAGTGAAAAATTCTACACCTGACACCTTTGCTTTCCAATGGTTCAATGTATACCACTTGTTTTATGCACAAAATAAAAATATTGTATTAAATTAACATTGGTCTATGTGTATAAGGTATATATTGAACATAAAAGAAATTTCATATTTAGACATATGTCCTATATCAAAAATATCTTATTACGTATATATAAATGTTCTAAAGGCAAAAAAAATTTTGAAATTAGAAATGCTTCTGATCTCAAGCATTTTCTGGATTAGTGACACTCCATCTACACACGAGTATGTTTAGTAGGTGGAAAGTTCTTTTAAGGAAATATTCAGTAAAAAAAGTTAAAGACATTTTTTTCTGATGAAATTAAAGACAAACAGCTAGTTTTAATCCAGGTCAGAATGAGAATGATATTTTGAACAGGTCTTATAAATTAGAGCCAACACCCTAGAGCAGTGATTCTCAACCTTCCTAATACCACAATGTCTTTTCCTTGTTATATAGGGGTCACTACTCACAGATTGAGAACCACTGCTCTAGAGCAAAGGCAAAGAATCACTTTCAATATTAAATTAACACAATTTGTCAAAAGTCTAGTATTTTAACATATGGATTAGAAGTATCTTTTCATTAGACATAACTTTCAGCTTTAAATCTTGCTGCAAGTACTAGTTTAATTTAAAAATATATATACAGCATTGGAGAACAAATTTATCCACAAAATAAAATTCAATTTTTCTCCAACTTTTAAGTTTATCTCTCACAAAAGAAAGTTAAACTTTGTACCCTCAACAAATCCCCCCAAATAAAAAGAAAGTTAAACTTTATTTTAAAATCTAGGTTATACTGGATAATCCTTCAAATCAAAATATTTTCACTGTACAATGAAATTATTGCATTACTTATGATTCCATCATTTAAACAACATTGAAATGTCACCTTTCCAATTAGGGAAAAATGTTTTGTCCAATTCAGATTAGCTTTTGTATACAAAATAGCACTTTGTATAACTATTCAGCAGATAGTGTTGTTGTTGAGAATTAAAACAAACTAATTTGCATGGACACTATCAAGCTTGGTAGCAATGAAACTGGTTATTGAGTTTAAGTAACTTTCAGCAGTGACCTGTTTATATCTAAAGTTAAGATGTAGTTCTTAATGGCTGGAAAGGAAAGGGGTTATTTTGACAGGCTTTGGTCTGGACATATCTCCTAGAAGTAGTCGTGAGACATACTAAAAAGGCTTAGCTAACTTTACAAATAGAAAATATAAACCTTTTATTGAGTATAGTATTTATAAAATTTAGTTATAATTGTAACTATATCTTACAATGACGCCACAAATTTAATTAGTATAAAAAAATCTAAATAGCTGTGTAAATAAATGAGACATAACTTATCTTTTAACTAACCAATGAAGTTACTCATCAGTTATGTATAATAGAAAATAAATTCATAACAGCCACATAAAAATTAACATTCAACCATAAAGTAACAAAGCATTCAATGAATTTCAGTTTACTTATTACAAGTGTCTGAATGTAGAAGATAATTTTTATTTTTATAGGAAGCAATTAAGTAATCTGGCAATAAAATAACTTATATTACTCAAATAGTATCTGTTTGACACAACTAGCATTTGTAATTGCTTTATAAGTAGTGGATGATTTATAAGAGTTGAAGGTTTTGTTTGCTTTTTTGTGTTTTAAGCATTCCTGACTGGCATTGTTTTAGTTTATTCTAACCATTTATAAATGTTATTAGAACAACCAATAATATTGACACTAATTAAAATCTCAGAGAGGCAAGCAAGGTGTCTGAGAGTCCGGAAACAGATAATCTCATAGGTGAAGACTTCACTGCCTTTAATATTGAGGAATTATTTCTTTTCAATAACATTAAATATTGGTGGGTCCAAATGTTACAGATTTCAACTTCTTCGAATGAGATGATGTTTTTCCAATGTTATGAGATTCTTAATGGCAATCAATTGAATCAGCAGCACTTTCCCATAGTAGCTGAGGAGTTTACCGATTGTTACTGAAGTGGGATTGTTTCGCAAAATATGCCAGTAATCTCAGTGGCCGTATTCTAGAAAGAGCTGGGACTAAGCACACATCTAAAACCCTGTGAAGCTGGTCTGTCGTTTAGCCTCCTAACACTGCTCGTAACTGAGCTCTCTCCTCATTTGTCTGGTGAATACATGGCCGCCTAGGATCCTGGGGCTTTGTCCCTGTGAGATCTTGACCACTGCCTGACAGTTACTTACAGGCAGACAAGAATCCTTCCCTCAGGGGTTCCTGCCTCGCTAGAGCTTGGCCAGGTGTTTCTCTCTGTCATCAGCTGACCAAGACACCCACTGTCACACTGGAGGCTGTTCCTGACCTCAGCTTGCCATTCCGAACACATATTGAGAATAAAATGATATGTAAGATAACATTTAATTGTATCTTTTTTATTATTAAATCATAGCTGTGTACAGTAATGCGATCATGGGGCACCATACACTAGTTTCATAGACCATTTGACAGATTTTCATCACACTGGTTGTATCTTAATAAAAAATAAGATACGTCGTGTTACTCAGAAAGGAACGCTGATAGGACAGACTCCACCCTGCACAGGGGATATTCTGTGTCCAAGGACCCAACCAGGGTATTTTTGAGAAAGACTCTTCCTTCTACTTTGTGTACCTCCTGTCTAGAATGTCAGAGAAGGGGCCCCTGAGATTTTCTACAAAAACACCTTAGCTTCTGACTCCCAGCGTTAGTCTCAAAATACTGGCTTTCTTGTAGTAGTAGAAAAGGAAACTCAGTTTTGCATAAGGACAAAAGATGAAATGAGAGGTTTCACTACTCTATGATTTAGGAAACCATTTTTGGATGACAATGAAAAAAATCTTGGGCAGCGCCTGTGGCTCAGTGAGTAGGGCGCCGGCCCCATACCGAGGGTGGTGGGTTTGAACGCGGCCTCAGCCAAACTGCAACAAAAAAGTAGCCGGGCTTTGTGGCAGGCGCCTGTAGTCCCAGCTACTCGGGAGGCTGAGGCAGGGGAATCGCCTAAGCCCAGGAGTTTGAGGTTGCTGTGAGCTGTGATGCCATAGCACTCTACCGACAGTGATAAAGTGAGACTCTGTCTCTAAAAAGAAAAAGAAAGGAAAGAAAAAAAATAAAGAGATAATCTATGAAGGGAATGAACCAGGTACAGAGTCTATTTCAGAATTTGCTTTTAAACTTTATAATATTATAATACGCCAGATTTGTTCTCAATGTCAACAAACTATCTGCATGTATATGGCCAAAAGGAGGGCATGCTGGAGAACATAGTAATTGTTAAACTTTCAAAGAGGTGGTTCTTGAAAGTACTCATAAGTGCATGCATCTGTGTGTGTGTGTGTGTGTGCGCGCGCACATATATTCTATATAGATCAGCTAGTAAAATGGGACGATTATTACTTTTTCTTATCTATAAAAAAAGAAAGATAAGGAAAGAAATCCACAGATCGCATCAGACCATCCAAAATTGTGTTTGGGAAGGTGTATCATAACTCTAAACATTTCCTTAAAACTACTCAAAAAATTAAAATTGGTATAGGAACATTTGATTCATAAGAAAGAAATATTTAGGAGGAATTATTTGTATTTGAACAGATGATTATAAACTATCTTTAATCCTGTGATACATACATTTTTCAAGGATTAAAAGACAATAGGGCAAACTATAAATATAATATTTAAATGTGTCCTTAGGAAAGACACAAAGATTGCAATAATCTGTGTTAAAAGATTTTTTTCTTAGGCCAGGAGCGGTGGCTCATACCTGTAATCCAAGCACTGGAGAGGCCGAAGCAGATAGATTGCCTGAGCTCATAGGTTCGAAACTACCCTGAGCCATAGCAAGACCACGTCTCTAAAAAATAGCCAGGTGTTGTGGTGGGCGCCTGTAGGCCCAGCCACGTGGGAGGCTGAGGCATGAGGATGACTTGAAGCCAAGAGTTTGAGGTTGCTGTGAGCTGGGACGCCACATCACTCTACCAAGGGTGACCAAGTGAGACTCTGTCTCAAAATAAATAAATAAATAAAATAAATAAAAGTTTTTTTTTTTTTTTTAAAGTATTATTCTGTCTAGTCACACAAACTCATTCCATTACTTTTGACATATAACAATTGGGACAACATGTATTTCTTCTGGGCAAAGGTAGAAATACTAGTGTTCTGCCTGGAAGCAAAAGTTCTGAAACCCTTTTAGCCATCACATTGTCAGCTAATACAGAACAAAGCTCTGCTGCTCCTGGCAGAGTGGCAGGGAACTCCTTGGTGCTGGCGTAAGGTGCCTGCTCTGTGATGGGGAGGACTGGACAGGGAGAGACGAGAAATCCACACTCTTGAACTCTTGCAGGGTTCATGGTCCAGACAGTAGAAATGCATCTCTTACCTCTGCCGCTGAGCAGCCTACCCCAGAGCAACCAGCAAGAGCAGCCTGCTGCAGAGAAGGGGCAAAAGTATAGATAAGCCGCCCACTCTGGACAAGTGCTCAGGGACTGATGAGAAAAGGGGATGAAGCAGAAACTCAGAAAAAAAAAGAAAAAACATGTAAGCGACCTTTTAAGCATCACACTAAGCCGAAGGTGAAGGAGGTAGGACATTACTTAAAAAACAAACACACCACAAACCAACAATATGTGCTATAGGAGATAAGAATGTTTTAAGTAAAACCAACCAGATATTTTTATTTATAAAAAGGAAAAAAAACAAGTTATGAGTGTATTTATTAGTTCTAGACATGCCCACTAATGAAACACAAAATCCACTAAAGGTTGCTAACCACAGAGTGGACACCGCTGCCTGATCGAGGCTGTCATTTCTTCCTGTTTGTATATTTTATTTTTTAATAACTTCCTTAATTTCAATAAAATTGACCAAAGAAAACAAAAACCACCAACAAGCTATGCTATTTGAGACACAGTGTTTTCAAAAATATCCCTTTGTGTGTGTGTGTGTGTATGTGTGTTATTTTTAATGTCACAGGGAAATAAAAGCCTCTCTGATTTCAGGAAGGATCTCCATCCAGGAGAGTCTGCAGCTCAGGATCTAGCTCGGCTCCACCAGGGAGACGTGGGCTTTGCTGTTGGCATTTCAGTTAACAAAGAAAATACAAAATCCAATAGAAACCTTTCTATAGTGTAATCAATCTTCATTCTCTCTTCACATGCCAATGTCAATTAAATCCCCAATTTTTCTTCCCCCTGTTCTCCCAGGCCTCAGACTGTTTCCCTGGGAGGCTCGAAGAAACCTCATGGCTGAAAATATTCATTATTTATTCCAGCTTCCTGAGAGAAAGTTGGCAGTCAAGCAAAGAGGAAATCTCGACACCAATCGCAGAAAAGTGAGGAATGAACAAATGATTGATTAATCTAAATGCTTTAATGCACATATTTGAATTTTGAAAGATCAAGTTTTCCATATTTTAAAGAATAGTTTATTAGAAAGGCCTGGCACACAGACTTGAGATGGCAAGGGGGTTCTGATTAATTTACCCCATGGCCCCATCAGGAAGTTGACCCTTGAGCAAGGACTTGAAGCAGGTAACAGTATTATCCTTATGTTCTAACCAGAGTCAGGCAGATCAAATACCCAGGGCCAACTATTAAAGCATAAATGACTTTTTTCAGGAACAGAAAAGAAACTTCAGCCAATTTAGAAAAATGAAAGGTTGGTAGAAAATGAGTACAGAGAGAAAATTGTCAGAGAGGATTGGAGGGCAGCGATGATTGGGTAGGGTTTCACAAGCAGACCCTGTCAGCACTTTCACTTTTATCTTGGTGTCATGGAAAGCCACTGCAGGGCTTTCTGTAGAGAGGTGACACGATGCAATTTGTGTTTCCAGTTTCCCTGCTGAGAACACAAAGCAGTCAGCAAAATAGGACCAGAGAGCACAGTCAAGGGCCATGTAGGAACCGGGTTCAAAGATGTGTATTCTCGGGGACAGCAATGGAGATGGAAGACGTGGCTAGAGATTTTATTATATGTTGATATCAGACACAAGTTTTCCTGCCCAGCGGAACATGAGTAAGAAGGGTCTGTGAGTTTAAAGAGGTCTCCTCCGAGGTTTTTATACGCAGGACCGGGAAGTGAGTCTCTGTCCACGGAGATGAGGACAACAGCCTTGGAGTAGTTTTGGAGTCAGGGAGGTCAGATCAATGCCAGAAGTGCTAAGTATGACAGGCCCATCAGACATGTAAAAACAAACAAACAAAAAACACTAGACACTTGCATTTATTAATCTGAAGATTTTGCAAGGGTCTGCCTGAAGATAAAAGTTGAGTGTTATTGTGGTTTCCTGAGATCACCAAGAACATGCACATAAAGAAAAGACTAAAACAGAATATATCAAAGGTACGTGTTCAGGGGGGAAAGAATATTCCAGAAGCAGAGACTGAAAAGGAGGCACAGCAGAGGTTGGAGGGGAGCCGAGTGCACGTGGTGTGAAGGGACTGTGCCGAGAAGGCCCGAGCTCCGCCAAGCTGACGCGGCGTCCAGGAGGATGAGCACTGGGAGCTGACCGCCAGCTTTGTACCATGTGAGGGTCAACAGTGACCCTCAGGGAAGTCCTTTGTTCTCAGTGTTTTCGGGGGAGGAGTGGGGAATGGAAAGAGGAGGCAAAAGTCAAAAAGGAGTAGGTCTAAGAGATAAAGAAAAAAGGAGAATTCAGGCACTGAGAATTTGGGATACCCTTGGAAAGTTTTGCTGAAAAGAAAACTAGAGAAATAGGACGTTAATTGGCAAAGGAAGAAGAGAGTTGCATGAATATCTTCTGTAAAGACAGGAGGGTGGGGCAGACGTGTACACCCCTGGAAAAAATATGGGAGCAAGAGGAAGACAGAAATGGGGTGGTAGGTATGCCATTTCCCTGACAAAAATCTTCTTAAAACATCCTGTATGATTTTGAGTTCTAACAGAAGTGTTGCCTATTTACAATGTAAACAGCCTGGGGGCTTTCAATTTTCTAGTAGCCGTTCCTTTAAAAAATGGTAAAAAAGAAGATTAAGTTCATCCTACTATGCCTAAAATGTTATCATTTGTGTATGCGCTCTACAAATGAGTTTTATATCTTTGTGTGTATTCATGCTGGTAAATACTGTCCTTCTGCTTACAGATGTAGGACTTCCTGAAGTGTTTCTTCTAGGAACCAGCTTAGTGGTGATGAATCCTTTGAGGTTTTATTTGTCTAGGTAATAATTTCTCTTTTGTTTTTGATGGATAGCTTCTTGATCAATGTAACAAACAGAATGAAATGAAATCTTTTCCATTCAATTCTGTGTACTGTTTTTGAATCCAGTGTGGATTTCACAGACACACCACATCTCGCTTGGGACTAGTTACATCTCCTATGCTGCACAGCCACATGGGTAGAGCGGAGGCCGTG
This sequence comes from Nycticebus coucang, assembly GCF_027406575.1. Classification (NCBI taxonomy): domain Eukaryota; kingdom Metazoa; phylum Chordata; class Mammalia; order Primates; family Lorisidae; genus Nycticebus; species Nycticebus coucang. The sequence continues at coordinate 186,046,996 of NC_069780.1, forward strand.
GGTGGAAGGCACAGGTGCACGTGTCAGGCAGGCAGATAGAAAACGTGGAAGCAGATGTGGTGGGGAGCTGTGCATTGTGGTGGAGGGAGTCTAGGAAACCTGTGTTCTGATAACTTCAATTTATTCAGAGAAGAGGAAATGGGGGAGAAGATGCTGAAGGTTTTTGAAAAGAGAATGTGAAATAGTTATAGAGTATGAAAAGCAAATTCCCTAAGTAGTGTGAACGGTCCACTGGAGGTTCATGACAGGGAATTAGAGTCCAGCCTCTGCCCTTGAGTTCATTCCCATATAAATTGCACGCTCCTTCAACCCTTCCCCCTTTCTTGTCTACCCTCGCTTTATTTGATGGACATGCCAATTTGTTGTGCCTTCGAAGTGATTTGGGGAAATAGGATTGTTGATTGCATTGGGTGTGAATAAATATAGAAGAGCAGGCCTATGATAACATTGCTCTAAGAATAAAGTTTCTAATGATACTTTTAAATATTTACAAGAGTACAAATGAAGAACCTGGTTTTGTATAAACTGAATAGCTTTTAAAATTGCTGCATGCATTTACGGAGTGCATTTGTTGCTTCCTATTGCCAATGCTGAGGCCGTAATTCAACTGGATTTTTATTGAATCTAAACCAGACTTTAACACACAGTTAAATGCAGGTTTATAAATGGTTGTAATTTTAGTATACAGTACTGGTAAATAGAAATTCAGTACACAGGTACTTCTTCCTGATAAATAAACCTGAGTAAGCTATTTTATTGTTTCAATGACAAAATAAGAAAATGTATATATATTAGCACTAATAAAATCATTAAATTGTTCATTTGTTTCTCTAATTTTATAAGGATATTGTCACATGCTGGAGTGTTGGTAGGTTACACTGACATGCCATGTAGACACATGCCTGTGCTGCCCATGTGGGCTTCGTCCTTAGTATAATGTTTTCTTTATAAGTTCATCCATGGGTATTTGCACATCTGTTCTCACAGAGATCGTCACCTTGCTCAGTTCAGGACAGTCCCAAAGTGCAAGTTCCCAGGATCCTTTGGTGCATATAAGGGCCTCAATGCATTGAGGGAAAGTTTCTATCCAGGTTGTAGGACAGAGTCAGTTACATCTCTTAGGGCGGTTAAGCTGCCTCCCCCACCACCACCCCCGTCCAGGCAATTTCAGAGACTCCAGGTAAGAAGGAGAGGATGTTACCCAGAGCAGGAGAAGTGCCCTGCCACGCTCGTACTTGCAGGGCATACGAAATGTTCTTTTTCTAGCAGACTGCAGTGCAAACTGCCAGGGATTCTGACCTAGACATCACTGCTAAATGCTTGAATAATTTACTTCTTTCTGCTCCTGCCTTCAGCTCATTTTCAGATACTTCTAGAAACAAAGCCCATGTTTTGTGAGAACCACTCTCTTGGGAATTTAGGCCAGGTATGTCTGTGTATCATCCAACTATCTTCAAGGCTGCTGCTACCCTTACTCTCAATGATGCTCCTAACGTCAAGTCCTCTCCTTTATTCCTCCCAGCTAAAGCCCGTTTGCAAATCCATGTACATTGATAGCCAATTAGCGTCCAAATCTTTACTTTAGGAAACCAGAGTTCATATCACAGTTTAGTGTTTAACCTAAAATTTTCACAATGTTTACCTAACCGCACACTGTGTTTATAAAAGCACATCTTTATTTTACACTAAATAGGGCTATCTCACAATTTAACATAATCTTAAGTGAAATCAGAAGATGGCTTAGAAAATTATATTTTACCTCTCACACACATGATACATCATATATCCTCATTCTCTATGACAAGCAGAACAGAGTCTATGCTCACGCCTTTAATGTAAACAAAAATAGCCTGGGTTAGGGAAACAGAACAATATAAAGGATAGTAGAGGCAAAATATCATGTCCAGTCGTGAGCCCCCAAACGGCATCTCAGACAATGACAGACTGCATATGGTCCCCTAAGATTCTAATGGAGTTGAAAAATTCCTATCCTCTAGAGACATTGTAGTTGTCATCTTGTAGCACAGTGTATCACTCATGTGATAGGTGATGGTGAAGTTACCAAACCTCCCATGCTGCCAGTCATATAAAAGAATGACACATGGAATGGTGTATATAGCACACAAGACTTGATAATGATAATACATGAGTATGTCACTGTTTAAAATATTTACTGTACTTTTGTTGTTTTAAAGTGTATACTTCTGGGGTGGTGCCTGTGGCTCAAGGAGTAGGGCACCGGCCCCATATACCGGAGGTGGCGGGTTCAAACCCAGCCCCCGGCAAAAAACTGTAAAGTGTATACTTCTAATTCTACGAAGAAAATTTAAGGAGCCTCAGGCAGGCCACTCAGGAAGTGCCCAGAAGAAGCCATTGTAATCACAGAAGGTGACAGCTCTGTGCCTTACTTTCCCTGGTGATCTTACAGTGGGACATATGGTGGAAACAGAGATTCGTGATACTGACCCTACATAGTCCAAGGGTAACATGTGAGTTTGTGCCTTAAGATTTAAGAATGAAGTTTAAAATGCAAAAACTAATATATAATTTTAAAAATAAAAAGCTTAAAGAATAAATGCATAAAGTCAGAAAATATTTTTGTGCAGCTGTTCAATGTGTTTGTGATTTAAGCTAAGTGTTATTTGTAAAGAGTCAGAAATTAGCCCTTACAGGGATATACCACTCCATGATAGTCTACCCAATGCAAATAATGTCTCTCTAAAATAAAGAAACATCACAAAGAGCATCAGATCATTTAGAAATATTTTACCACAATGCCCAACACATAGGCAAAAATAAAAAAAATAAAAAACAGGCATGCAAACATAACTAAGAAATGAGAAGGGAAAAAGAGACAATGAAAATAGATGAACAGAATTTTCAGACACTAAAGTGATCAGAGAATGACTTTAAAATAAAAGTTCTTAATACTTTAAAGCAATAAAATGAAAAAAAGAATTGCAGTGGAAATTTTGATGCTATGGGAAATAAAATAGAAATTCTGAAAACGATTAATGCAATGGCAGAAATTAGGAACTCAAGAAATACATAAGATTAAAAGCTGAGAAGAAAAATTAAGGAGAATTAGCAAACTAGAAGACAGAGGAGAAGAAAATGTTTAGACATTCTCTCAAAGAGTAAAAGGGGTGAGATTATATAAGAATATGAAAGACATCTGGGGCATGATAAAAAAGTCCGGTTGTTCACTATCAAACAAAACCAAGTCCCATTCCCAAGGTGTTTATACATCCCAGTGCCTATAGATTTCTCCCCATTGTTTTCATGGTAAAACTATAAAAACAACTTTAAAATATATTCTTTGGAATATTCTGTTTTGTTAAACTGATAAGTGTCCACAAAATCGATATTTTACCTCATTACTACTTTGTAAGAAAATAATAATCATCATTTGAATAGATGCTTTCATTGCCCCCATACACACACACACACATATTAATTTAATATAATCGAAACTGGTTTCAGTTCTGAAAAGATACACTCAAAAAATAAAGCCAGGTCTTGCTCAGACAAGTTATCAGAAGAAAAGAAGACACTTTAACATTTAAACATAAAATCAGAGTAGGATATGGTTCTATGCTTTCTCTCTTAACTCTTCATTACTTAACCAAGGTTATCATGCTCACCACAGCATATTTCTAATAGGACGCTGTTGTCGGAGGGGCTTCTACTTCTAGAAAACCAAAAGTTTTTACCCCACTCCTATTCTCCTTTTCCTAAGCCAGAACCAGTCTATCCTAAGCTCAAGAATGTAAATGGGTCACAATGTTAAGAAAGAAACATTCTGACATTTTCAGCCTGCACTGGATCAACCTACCCAGCCCGGATATTTTTTGAGATACTGTTGTATTGTGACTTCTTCTTACCTTTGGATTGCTAGGAGACAGCTAGTAGCAGGCCTGAGCATAACAGGGCACATTTCTGGTTGCCTAGATAATCCACAACTGTGCGAATAAACAGAATCATGCATCCTTTGCAAGGGGCATCTTCCTACACAGAAGGTATGGATGGATTCAAGTGGAAGTTCAGATAATGAACTTAATGCACAAACTTTTCTCCAAGAAGCAAATAAAAATTTTTTAAAAATTAATAAAGAAAAATAAAATAAATGTTGAGTATTAACATTAAAGAAATGTTGAGCGTGTTAAATTTTGTGATTTCAAAATTAAAACACTGTGTTTAGAAAATACAAATCTCAGGAGAAAGTAATATCAAATAACATAAATTTCTGCATAAGCATATATGTTCAAAAACTAAGATATCATACTATGGTTCTAGAGCAGGCGTCCTCAAACTTTTTAAACAGGAGGCCAGTTCACTATCCCTCAGACTGTTGGGAGAGCTGAACTATAGTTTAAAAAAAAAAAAAAAAAAAACTATGATCAAATTCCTACACACACTGCACTTATCTTATTTTGAAGTAAAAAAAAAACAAAACAGGAACAAATACAATCACACCGCCTCATGTGGCCCGCGGCAGGCAGCAGTTTGAGGATCCTGTGAGAGGGAAAAATCCCAACAGTCTGTTACTTGGTACTCTATTATATGGATGTAATAACATGACAAAAGGGTATGAACCTAATTAAATAAAATTTAAAATATTACTACTATTTCTGAAAACTAAATTAAATCTCTACATTTCAAATTATGCCATCGAAGTTTCTAGCTTCCAATAAAGCAGTATGAAGATTTAATATTGACTATTTATAATTTAAAGAACTTTTTATTTCTCTTAATAGTTAAAACATTATAAAAAATTATCAAAAAATATCTAAATGGAAAAGATAATGAGATAAAGCATATGATAAAATAGCAGGATAATCCTTCAAAGTGATATAAAAGAAATTTCAAAAGACCCTTAGAGATTACTATGAAGAACTATAACTATATACTCACAAAGTAATGGAAAACTAAGAGAAAATAAATAAATTGCTAGAACATGTGATTTCCCAAGAGTATCCCACAAACAGATGGATTTACAGCTGAATTCTATCAAAAAAAAAAAAAAAAGAAAGAAAGAAAAAGAACTGGTACTAATTATCCTGAAATTGTTCTAAAAAAATCAAAGAGAATAGAGTTCTCAATTCATTCTACAAAGCCAATATCACTCTGAAACCACAGCCAGACAAGGACAAAATCAAACCAAAACAAACAAAACAAAACAAAAAACCGCAGACGAATTATCTCTGATAAAAATAGATGCGAAAATCCTGAACAAAATACTAGCAAACCAAATCCAACAGCACCTCAAGAGACAATACACCATGAGCAAAATAGATGTCATTTCTGAGAGGCAAGGATGGTTCAACATATGCAAAATCAGTTAATATGATTGATCACACAGAAAGAATTAAGGATAAAAACTGTATGATCATCTCAGTAAGTATAGAAAACACATTTGATAAAATTTAGTGTCCTTGGTGATAAAAACTCTCAACAAACTAGTCATAAAGGAATATGACTCAAAATAATAAAGGTTGTATACAAAAAAAAAAACCTTACAGCCAAAGTCAGGCCAATTGTGAAAAAGTTGAAAGTATTTCTTCTATGAACTGGAACAAGACAAGGATGTCAGGACTCTCATGCAGCACAGTTCCAGAAGTCCTCACCAAAGCAATCAGGCAAGAGAAAGAAATACAAGGCATCTAAATTAAAAAAGAGGATGTAAAATTATCTGTTTGCTAATGACATGATCTTACACCTAGAAAACTCTAAAGACTCTTTCAAAAACTCTTAGATTTGACAAAAGAAGTCAGGACAATTAATTTATGAAACTCCGTAGCATTTCTGTATACCAATAGCAATCAGCTAAAGACCAAAGCAAGCACATCTCATTCACGAGAGCTCTAAATAATTAATTCTGTGGGATATATTTCACCAAGAAAGTGAAAGATCTATATGCAAGGAATACTATAAAAACACTGATCTAAAAATCTGTAGATGATACAAACAAATGGAAAAACATCCCATGCTCACAGATTGGTAAAATAACTATTGTTAAACTGGCCATACTGTCCAAAGCAATCTACAGATTCAATACAATCCCATTAAAATACCTGTGTCATTCTTTGCAGAATTAGAAAAAAAAAAAATGCTAAAATCCAATAGCCAAAGCAATCCTTGCAAAAAGAACAAATACAGAGTTAGATACAGTGGCTCATTCCTGTAATCCCAGCACTTGGAAGGTCAAGGTGGGTGGATTGCCTGAGCTCACAGGTATGAGACCAGCCTGAGCCAGAGCAAGACCTTGTCTCTAAAATTATCTGGGCATTGTGGCACCTGTAGTCCCAACTATTTGGGAGACTGAGAGATGAGAATTGTTTAAGCCCAAGAGTTTGAGGTTGCTGTGGGATCTGATGCCATGGCACTCTACCCAGGGTGACAAAGTGGGACTCTGTCTCACAAAAAAAAAAAAAAAATTGAAGCATCAGGTTACTTGACTTAAATTATAATATAAGACTATAGTAACGGATATAGTATGGTATTGATATAGAAACAGATATGTAGATCAGTGGAACAGAATAGAAAACCCGGAAATAAGTCCACGTATCTATAGACACTGATATTTGACAAAGTCAACAAAAATATGCTTTGAGGACAGAATACCCCGTTCAATAAAATTGGGATTGCCATATGCAGAAAAATGAAACTAGACCCCTATCTCTTATAATATACAAAACTCAATTAGAATAAATTAAAGACTTAAACATAAGTCAAGAAACTATTAAAAAGCTATAAAAAAATCCTAAGAAAAGCTCTTCTGGACATTGACCTAGGCCAAGAATTGATACTGAATCCCCAAAAGCACAAGTAACAAAAAAACTAAAAATAGACAAATGGGGCATAAGTAATTAGTGAAATTGAAAGGCTTTTGTACAGCAAAAGAAATACTCACCAGAGTGATCAGACAATCTGCAGAACAGGATAAAACGTTTACAAACCATCCATCCAACAGGGAACTAATATCAAGAGCTTACAAGAAATTCAACAAGAAAAAATGCAAATAACCTCTTTACAAAGTGGCCAAATGGTATGAATGGACATTTTGCAAAAGAAAGCATACCGATTACCAGCAAGCTTATGAAAAAATGGTAATCCTCTAATCATCAGACAAACGCAAATGAAATAATGAATTATCATAATAAATCAGTCACAATGTCTACTATTAAAAAATTTTAAAAGATAACAAGTGTTACCAAGGATGCAAGAAAGGGGAACACTTATCAACTGTGAGAATGTAAATTAATACAATCCCTATTGAAAACAGTACGGTGATTTCTCAAAGAACTGAAAATTGAACCACCATTTGGTCCAGTAAATTCACTTCCGGGTATCAAAAAGATTCCTGCATGTATATGTTTATCACAGCATTATTCAACTTAGAAAAATGATGGAATCAATCTAAATTTGCACGAATGGATGAATGGATAAAGAGAATGTGATTTGTGTGGGCACACATGCTTGCTCACACATACACACACGCTGTGTAACAGCAACACCAATGGTTATAACACTGAATATTAGCCTTTAGAAATAATGAGATCACGGCTTCTGCAGCAACATGGCTAGAATTGGAGGCTATAAGTGAAATAACTCAGAAACAGAAAGTCAAATTTCTCATTTTCTCATTTATAAGTGAGAGCTAAATCATGTGCGCACATGGAAATAGAGAGTGGAATGATAGTCACTGGAAATTCAGAAAGGAAGGAGGGTGTGGAGGTGGTGAGGGACGGAAGTTACCTACTGATATAATGTACACTATTCAAGTGAAGGCTACACTAAAAGCCCAGACTTCACAATGTACTGTAAGAAACCTGCGCTTGTACCCTTACATTTATATGAATAAAAAACATTTAAATACCTTGATCAATTATATGTTTCTGGATATGACAGAAATGTAGCCATTATGAATTAAAATTGTAAGCTGAAAGTTATTTTCATTCATGAATCAAAATTTAGAAAAGGTTTATCTAATCAGCGCTTGTAACACCAATAATTATTAAAAGTGGAGACTTTTTAACTATCACGGACCATTGAATGCCTGTGAGAAGAGTGCTGTAATCTAAATTTGCCACAAGTCCTCATGGTTAATGGTATATCAGATCCCATTCTATTGCATAATAAATGCAACAAATGCCAAAAAATCTATCTCTATGCTCTTCAGTTTTCGAGAAGAATGTCTCTTATTCATTCCTTTTCAAACATATCGTTGCAAGAGAATTCATAATGCTGATTAAGATGGGTATGACTTTCCAGCTTCTCTGCATAACTTGGATGTCGTGTTAGACAAGCCAGGCTATAATGTGGTAGAGATCTTTGGGCTTTCATGGTGCTGACAGCCATCAGCTTAGAATTCTCTGCCTTCATAAAAATTATGCTTGTGCTGACCCATTATCTGAGCACTTAACTTTACCCTAGCTAAAGTTATCTTTCAAAATATTTTTATATTTAATATATTTTGAATTTTCAACATTTTCAACAAAATTTATATTTTGTTGAAAATAATAATCATATAACAGAAAAAATGTCAGGACTGCAAATCTGGTCTCTGTTCTCTCCCAGTAGACTCTGCCTTTGTCTGTATTATTGTTATTAACCATAAAAAGGAATCCTCAATTTTATTGTATTTTATAATCAGATTTCTATGCAGACTGAAAGTAGGAGTGGTGCATTTAAAAATCCAAATGTGGTACACTTTGACTTTAAACTCTTCCACTTTTTCCAATTCAATGCATGCCTGATTTGATTGTCTGGCACAGAATAACATACCTGGAAATGCAGGAAACAAAATACCAAAGAACAATATATTATGATTCTCAAAAGTATCTAGTTAAGCCAGTGTTTATTTTCTACTTCAATAAGTTGTGTGCATCTGTCTGTGTGTGTAAGTTTCATTGAAGATGAGGCTGGTGAGAGATGAAATAAAGCATAAGAAAATCAGTGTGGTGACACAGGTGCTGAAAGCCTTGATTAACTTACACTGTGTCATTCAGTAACCTAGCTCACTTTCACACCACATTAAAAATAGCATCTTCAAAGACAGAAATAAAATGTTCTAGTGAATAGGGACCTAACAAGGGGAACAATTCAGTTATTTTTGTTGTTTTCTAACACTTGCTGGACATATTGGGAGTGAAGTCTCAAATACTAAATTACTGAGTTTTTCTCAAGTTCTTGAATTCAGACTGTGATTTTGTGATTCATATGAACAATGCTTGGTCTTACTTGAGATATTCAGTGATAAGTAAGAGTCTGATCCTCCCTAAGAATCAGTAAAATGATACATTAGAACATCATTTTTTTTAAATGCTCAATGGAAAAATAGACTGTAAAAGTACACAGCATGATTTTAATTCATTGTCTCTTCACGATATTAATTCATTGACACAATGAATTATTCTTTCAAATACTGTGTAGCAATTTCTCTCTACCAATGTTGTGTTTCCTACATTGATTGTTCAGATTCCCTCTTCTGCGTGTTTCCCTCCAAAACCAAAATTACTCCACTTATGTAATATACACATTGACATCATAATTATTCTAAGTTATAACTTTGAGAGATGCTTTTTGAAGCCTCTTTTTCTTAAACTTAAAATTAATCATATATTTCTAACATAAGGTGATAAGACAATGCCTGCTAATTCTACTTGGATTATAAGTTTTCTCTCTTGAAGGTACGCTAAGAAAAAAAACACAACTCCAGAATTTTACATGGTAGACACAACTATTAAAATATTTAGATAAAAAGAAGTTATTTATGAGGTTAAATATATCCTTTAGCTTATTTTGAAAATTGTCATGACAATTGGCCACTTATCGTGTGTCAATGTTAAGAAAAAAGGGTGTCAATATTATTGTTTGGTTATTTTAAATTTCATTTAATTTGTTCTCAGCTATATATCCCTAGATGATTTCCTTCTGCATTTCAGTTACAGGATTCACAATTTTATGTCAGGAAGAACTAAAGGGTCAGGAATATATTAAGCACAACAGGTTTAAGAGATAACAAAGTTCAAGGCATGAAATCTGTGCTCTGTGGCTCACAGGTCTGTGGGTTGGGTGGATGAGACAGAGACCTGGCCAGGGTTAAACTCTCAAATCTGGGCCAGGGGTGCTTCTCCCTGCTCTGTCCTGAGAGGCACAGATAAGCTCAGAGATCTGCGGGTGAGCCCTGGCTTATGTGAGAAAGAGACAGGGAAGTCACAGTCATTTTACAGGACTAGTCTTCCATGATCAATTACAGGAGAAAAGAATATTTATGCTGCACTGTGCACTAGAAGAGTCAAGCTGCGGAAAATGGATGTTTGAGAAATGAGAAGGAAAACAACTTATTAATCTCATGCCTGTCTTTAATTCAGAAAGCTATTAGAGAAAGTAAATACAAATATATTATTTTAACATTTTGTTGGTTTTGAGCATAAAGTATATATTTTTTTGTAGATACAACAGGAAAGTCTAAACTAAAAAATTAAAAAATAACTCGATCATCTTTGAAATAACAAATAATACAAATAAAAAGCATATTAGTATCACGGTATTCTCAAGTTTCTGAGCCAAAGGTATTTGTAAATATCAGTTTAACAGTTATATAACATCTTTTCTACTGTTATATAAATAGAAAAAATTAATAAACAATTTTCCAATTCTGGAAAAATTTTATTTTCTCTGCAAGGTTGTTTTGTTTTTAGGGTCATTTTTATAATTTTGGGGATTTCTTTGATATCATAAAACCTGCCATAAATGTTCATGAAGAAAATTATTAGTCTTGGTTTTACCCTATTTCCTTATTATATAATGAATTTAAGTTATTGTTAGTACAGACTGTATATATCTATTTCGGTAACTACATATGTAAATGTACATGTGTAAATAGTTTTTAGGGAGAAAATAAAAATATTTACACATGAACAACAACTAATATTTTGAGCAGGAATTTTATACTACCTCCATTTCAATATCCTGTTGATTACTGAGGCTTATCAGGGGAAACATTAATTTTATAAAATTGTAAGACTATATTGAGATGTGTCTATAGTTAGGCCTTAATCATATCTCTGCCTCATAAAATATCCATGTCCATAAATATACTATATTTATTATTATATTTTGATTGATCAAATGAAATGCATTTCTACCAGTGAAATATTAGACGGTCATTTTTCATTGAAAAACAAAATATCTTCACTAGAAGATAGTTGAAATGTAAGCATGAGTATTGAATGAATAATTAAAGTATTTGTCCTTCTTGTACTCTTAGGACCATGATTGAGGAGGGTAATGGAGTGGAATTTGCACACACGTTGATGGGTTTATGGGCAACGGGGCATGGTCTGATTCTCTAAGTACCTAAGCATTTCAGGCACATTGCCTGCTGGCCAGCTAAACACGCACAAATTTGCAAGGTCTGTAAATGGACCATCCATTGAGGACCCAACAATGTGTTCTCTGCACTGAGGACTAACTCATGGAGGGGGAGAGTAGGCGGGGCTGGGGATTGGTCACCATATCAAATCCAGCTGAAAAGCCTCAATAACCCTTCCTGGAGTTCTAGCAACACACACTGGCTGACTTTTCTTGTGAGCCAAGACTTGACTAGATAATACTCCAAAAAATAAAATGACTACTGGGATTTGAAGTTCTCTCATCAGACACAGGATTATCTGTGTTTGTTTTCTGAAGGGCCACATTGAAGATTACAGTCTTGGAGGGAGGACTTCCCGAAGTTGAAAAATGTTTCTCTAGGAGAGAGGAAAATATTTAGGTGGCTCAGATACCAAAGTAGTTGGTATTTTGGAGATCATGATGACCCGGATAATAAAATGATTACCATGGAATACTGACATATGCTGTGAGTTACTTCCAGGAGGTCTCTACCCAATCCGTCTTTGCAGCAGACCGGTATCATAACAGAAAGGAGGCAGCTCATTCCCACGCAGGACTGCAGTCAGAGGGGATTTGACTTCTCTTTCAACTGTGGGAGGGAAACTTAGAACTTCATGACCTCTGCTCAGATCCTGGCTTACTCATTATGCAGCTGCTGTGAATACCGGCTTCCTATTATAGCTCCAGCTACAACTCTTCTCCAGAAACCTGCTTTGACCTGAGAGGAGACACCCTACTGGGAAAACACGGGTGGGGCCCATCCCCTTTATCCATGACCAGCCACCCCACTGCCAAGAGGAAATCACTGTGCAGCAATTTATGACCCAGCTCCCTGCTCCTATTGGCACAGCTCTGCCTGAGCGTTTCTGGAGACTGGCCCTGCTTAACTCCCTCTCACACTGCTGAACTCCCTTCCTCCCAGACTTTCTTAAAAAGCACTTCCTCAATAACCATGTGCACCCCAACGCCTGCACTCACTCTGCTTCCAGGGAATTGCACCCTACACAATCTGAGTGGAGGGTCCCTGGCTACATTTGTGTCCTTGTTATGTGGTTTGTGCTTATCTTTACATTTAATAACATTCCTTAATATGCCACTTCTTAGCAAGGACGTGCAGAGATAGGACAGATAGCAGGGAACAAACATAAAATTTGACACAGGAGTACCAGAAAAAAAAATTTTAGCAAAGTATAATAATTAGCATATAGTTCTTTTTTTTCAAAAACATAAAATTTATTTTTTTCTTTGTAATAGGAAGAACGACACCCCCGAAAATAATAATGATGTAATATTGCCAATACTCCACTCAGAATTAGCCTGGATATAACAGACGATACAAGAAAAAAAGGATGAAAAGTTAACTTTCATGTTAATTTTAAGCTTATGCACATAAATTTATAAAATTATAGAACGTCATTTCTATAGAGATGAAAGGGCCTTCAGATGTAGTATTTTATTTAAATAGCCTGTACCCTATACCATATGGAATATGGTACTCTGTATTATTTTAATGTTTTCTTCTGTTCTTATAAACAGAAAATAGGTTTAGACAAATACTATTTTACACCACCACAAACAATATTTTAGCCATGCATATTTTATATATGTATATATGTCATTACATAGCCTGTGTCTCTGTTTTTTCACCCCACCTTAAGCAACTCAGCCTAAATTACTTTCCTCAAATTCTACCGTTTCTGTTTTTCCTTCTCATGCCAGTTTTATAATTATAACATTCCCAGTTGACAAGGAAAAGAAGAAAGTACTAACCCCTGCTTAAGACTAAAAATGTTTGTCTCATGTCACACAGCTAATTAGTGAAACAGCTAAGATCATTTAAATTTCAAAAGATAAAAATTCTAAAAAATCTTTCCCTATATCAAATTGCAAGTATATTATCTTACCCAACACAGGAAAGTAATCTATGTCTGACACTTTAGGATATCGAAGCAATTGAAACTGAAATAAATCGCTATCTTTCACCTTTCTAACCTCTTTTGCAATATTCTGCAAACATTCTTAGGTAAGAATCTGAACTCTAAAATTACTACTTGGCTTTTCAAAAAGGGGATTATCTTGCTTCAAATAAGGGAAGAAGACCCAATCAGGAAGAAAAATTCATAGGTTTATTCGAATATAAAATGACCTTTGTGTGATTGGAAGTATATGAACAAATAATTATTGAAGTAGTAGTATTTTGTTACTATTCCACAATCCTCTGGTTTACTCTTTGTGAAAAATTCTATGTTAATGCTCACGCATGAAACCTCGCTAGTTGCTGGTCATTTTCAGGTACTAGAGCACAATTTTATTATCCTTAAAACTATAGAAATAACTCCCTTTTACTTCTATACCCTCAGGAACTCATTATAATGTTGATGGCAAGAGCAGACATCCATATTTTGTGCCTGATCATAGAATTAAAGCATCCAATTTTCTATGATTCAATATGATGTTACCTATAGTCTTTACATAGATACTTTTTATGAGGTTGAAGAAGCCCTTTTCCAATTTTGTTAAGTGTTTTTATTATGAAATGATTGTTGGCTTTTGTCAAATTCTTTCTCCACATCTAATTAAATGATCATGAGATTTTTTTTCTTAAGTTTGTAGTCTACTGATATAATGTATTACATTGATTGATTTTCAGATATCAAATTAATTTTTCATCCCTGGGATAAATCTCACTTGGGATAAATCTCATTTGGTCATGATGTAATATATATCTGAATTTAATTTGCTATTATTTTCTGGAGGATTTTTGGAATTCTATTCATAGGAGATACTGGATTGTAGATGTTTTTCTTGTGATATTTTTCTTTGATTTTGGTATCAAGATAAACTAACTCATAAAATAAAATCAGTTGAGAAGTGAATACTCCTATTTTTTGAGTTTGTGGAGAATTTTTATCAATTTTTCTTTGAATGTTTGATAGGATTCAGTGGCAAAATTTCCTAGTACTAACCTTTTCTTTGTGGGTAATTTTGGCTTTTTTGTTGTTTTTGTTAAAGACAGAGTCTCACTTTGTTGCCCACAGTAGATAGCTCACAGCAACCTCCAGCTCTTGGGCTTAGGCAATTCTCCTGCCTCAGCCTCCTGAGTAGCTGGGACTACGGGTGCCAGCCACAACGCCCAGCTATTTTTTGTTTGTGGTTTGGCCAGGACTGGCTTCAAACCCTCCACCTTCAGTATATGGGACTGGTGTCCTACTGAATGAGCCTCAGGCGCTGCCCTCTTTGTGGGTGGTTTTATGATTCAATCTCTTTACTTGTAATAGATCTATTCATATTGTATATTTCCCATTGGGTCATTTTCATTAGTTTGTACCCTTCTAAGAATTTGTTTGTTTTATCTAAGTATCTGATTTCTTACTATCTGATTTCAGGATGGTAACAATATACTCTCTCTCCTTTCTGATTCTAGTAAATTGAATCTTCACTTTTTCTTTCTCTGTTTTCTTGATCTATCTAGCCAAAGGTTTGACAATTTTGGTGTTATCATCATTTTCAACTTTCTGTATTGTCTATTACACTAATCTCTGCTCTAATTTATTTTCCTTTTTTTTTTTCCTGTTATGTCTATTATATATTTTTTTCCTGGTAGCTTAAAATGTGTGCTGGAAGGTTAGTCTATTGATTAGAAATCCTTTTTTCTGAGTAGGCATTTATAGCTAAACTTTGCTCTAAGCGCTCCTTCACCTGCACCCAAGTTTTGCTGTGCTGGGTCACTGTATTTATGCATCACAAAGTATTTTCTGGTTTCTCTTTCAATTGTGTTGACTCATTGGTTATTTAGGAATGTGTCGTTAAATTTCCACATTTGTTTGTTTCCCCCTATTTTCCTGCTATTGATGTCTAATAAAATTCTATTGGAATTGAGTCATACTTCCTACTATTTCTGTCATTTAAAGTTTACGGAGGTTTGTTTTGTGGCCTACTATATAGTCTCTCCCGAGGAATATTCCTTGTGCCCCTGAAAGGAATGTCTATTCTATTGTGGGGTGGAGTGTTATACACATAGAGATGTGTGTACATGGATTTGCTTCAATATTTCTATTTTATTATTGATCTTTGTTGTATTATTTCTATCCATTATTAAAAGTAGGATATTGAAGTCTCCAGTAATTATTTTCAAATTGTCTAGCTTCCATTTCAGTCAACTTTTTCGTTATGAGATTTGGTATCTGTTGACACATTTATAACTCTGAAATATCCCTCTTTATGTCTAGTAACTATTTGTTATTTAAAGTCTATTTTGACTGATATCAGCATAGCTACTCCAGCTTGTTTTCTTCCAGTTTCCATGCTATAACTTTTACTTTTAATCCACTGTTAGCTGAAATGTGTCTACTGAACCCAATATTTTAATCCAGTTTGAAAATTTCAATCTTTTGATTAGATTTTTAAGTATAATTACATGATTATTGATATAGTTGTAATTACATCTGTTGTTTTACTTGCTATTTTTCTAAATATTTTTTGCATATTTTGTTCCTCTTTTCCAGCTGCTTTTTAATTAAGTGGCTATTTTAGCAGTTTAATTTTATATTTTTCACTGTATTTTTACAGTCTTCTTTTATGTAGTTGCTCTAAGGTTTAGAATCAGCTTTAGATTTATATTAATTTAATTCCTATGCTATATGGAAATAATGCTATATATAAGTCTACTGTCTTTTCTCTAATTTTGCAGTATTATTGTTACACATAGTACATCCAATAGTGCTACAAATCTGACAAAACATTGTTAAAATTATTACTGTACCATCTACGGTCATTATCCTTCAACTGACACAGCTTTGCTCTAACCCACCTCCTTTATTATGTTATTGGTGAGTGTGTGTGTGACAGTGTGTGTGTGCACGTTGGTACGGTGCCACCTTAACACTGCTACACCTGGGAAGAGAGGAACCCCTGCTAAAACAATTCAAGGAATTCTCCAGCCCATAGCCAGGCAGTCCAGGCACAACAGGATTTGGAAAATAACCTATAGTAATCTAAGGCTAATTATAACATCCTTAACTATTCATCAAAGAGCTTCCAAAGTGATGTATGAACCATGAGGAAGGTTCCATCCCTACAGTATAAAACAGGATCCCAGACAATTACCGGAGGCTTTTTGTTGCAACAAGTGTCCATTCCTTTTCTGTGATGGATGTACATTGCTCTTTCTCTACAAACCTATCTTTCTCTTCCGCATAGGCCTCATTTCATATTTGCCTTGCTTTGCAGTTATCTGGATATTCTTTGGCCAACAGGACACCGAGAACCAGTAACACAGATAACTACTTTAACCTTACAGCTTCAAATTAACAGCTAGTGTTAAATTTTTTCAGGCTAAAAACTTCTTTTACTATTTCTTGTCAAGTGACTCTTCCAGCAAGGGGGAAAAAAAAAATCCCCAGCCTTTGTTATCTTGAAAACTGTACTTTACCTTTATTTTTTAAATTAAGTTATAAACTAAATATAGAATCCTCAGTTATTTAGCTTTGGTTTTGCTTTTGTTTTCATTTTATGAGCATTTTAAATATATTATGTTGAAGTCCATTGTTAATACTGAGATGTGAGCATAAGGTAGGTCTCCATAGTCTCTTTATAAGGAAACGAATCCTGTTTCTGAGGCCAAGACCCTCATTACCAAATAACTCCATAATACCATCACCTTGGGGGTTTGAATTGGAACATATTATAAGGGGGCATAAATATTCAGTCCATTGTGGGTTCCCTTGTAAGTGATGTGCTATTTTTCTTTTGCTGCTGTCAGGACTTTCTGCTTATATTTGACTTTCAACGTTTTTACTGTGATGTATGTGCTTATAAATGTCTTTACACATATCCTCCCTGGTGTTTGTTGAGTTTGGAGCTGTGCAGCTTATTGATGGTTTTCAATATATTTGGGGCATTTTTCAGGCATTACTTCTTTGAATAATTTTTCTGCTTTTTTCTTCCTCGCCCTCTTTCCCTGGAACTACATTTACAATTATGTTGATGTGCTCAATGACTCCCCACATTTCTCTGAGGTTATTTTGCTTTTCTTCATTCTTTTTTTCTTGATTCTTCTGCTTGAATCGCCTCTGTTGTGTTGCTTTCAATTTTTGTATTCTTTCTTTGCCAGTTCAAATAGCTTTAACTCTTCTGGTGAATTTTTCATTACAGCTATCATACTTTTTAACTCTAGAATATCCATTCAGCATTTTTTTTTTCACAAAATCTCTTTATTTATATTCCGTATTTGATGAAACATTTCCATGCAAACTTTCCTTTCTCCATAATCACAGTCTTCTTGAATTTTGTGAACATGTATATAATGGTCTCTTTAAAATCTTTGTTCTCATAAATTTGATATCTGGTCTCTTTCTTAGGAAGTTTTTGTTGCTTGCTTTTTTGCGTGTGTGTACATAAGTCATACGTTTCTGATTTTTTGCATTTCTCCAAATCTTCATTGCAAACTCTTTCTTCCACTCTTTCCCTGATCACATCCAGCTATTAAACTCCAATAATCACCAGCTGATTGCTCTATTGTTTTCAACAATGTCCTAGGGCATAAATTGCTCTTCAAAGCAATGTAATCAAAGTCTGGCTCCTTTGAAGAAAAAGTTTCCGAGGTCAGTGTTTGACATTTTTCCTGACCTTAGGAGGGCTCCTCCTTCCTGTTTTATTCCTCAATTCTATTCTGCAATCTAGGTGGGCCACAGTTTAGCCCCCCCCCTCCCCCCCCCCTCCTTCTTGTTTTGTAACACAAATTTCCCTACTTGTGAAAGCACATTACGCTTAAACTCCCCCAAACTTTGTTGTAAATGAAGTCAGTTCTTTGGAGCAAAGATTAAGAGCTATCTGTTCTGTGGCCTGCTTCTCCCCCAGGCAAAATCTCTAAACATGGGCTAAGGGCTGGGACAGAAACAACAGCAAGCAACTCTCTGAAGGAATCCAGACTTTAGTGAAAGTCTTGGTTTCTCTCTCTCTCTATGGAACTCCTGCCTCAGCCTGAGGATTGGGATGGTAGGGTATTCTCCGTGCTATTGGTGCCAGTAAAGTAATTAAAATTTCCTGAAATCTTATCTCTTTTCTACGTAATTTGCATGTTACAAAAAATAAATATAAAATGCTCATGACTTGTCAAAAATGTCAGAACAGTATTTGACATTCTGTACCTTTTATTGCAAAAGTTCAGTTGACTCTTGAAGAATGGAGTGTTAGGAATAACAAAGCCCCTGAAAAACTGAAAAATTATGTATAACTTTTGACTCCCCTCAAACTTAACTACATTCGATAAACATTCGATGAAACATATTTTATATGGTGTGCATATATTATATATAGTACTCTTTTAATACAGTCAGCTAGGGAAAAGAAAACACTACTAAGGAAATCATAAGGATTCCTAAGCAGAAATGGAACATTATAAAGGTCTTCTTCTGCGTTGTCTTCACACTGAAAAGGCTGAGAAGGAAAACAAAGAAGATGGTTTTGTGTTGCTGTCAGGAATGGAGATGGCTGAAGAAAATCCGTATCAGTGGACCCATGCTGTTCCAACCTATACTGTTCGAGCTGATTGATTGTATATGTTTTTCAACATATATATGTGTGTGTATTTTAGTATACACTTAGTTAACACATGTTGATATTAAAATTCAGAAAAATCATTATTTTTAATACAGTGGGATATTTAAAATTGTATTTTCTTTTAATTAACACAAAGTATTCGTACATATTTATGGGGTACAATGTGATGTTTCAATACGTGTATACTTTGTGCAATAGCCACATCAGTATAATCAGCAATCTATCGTCTCAAATCCTTGTCATTTCTTCATGGTGAGAACATTCAAAAGTTTTAACTCCTAGGCAATTTGCAATATACACATTATTATCAATTATAGCCACACTACTGTGCAATAGAACACCAGAACTCATTCCTCCGATTTAACTGTAACTTTGTAGGCAGGAAACATCTTCCACATGTCACCCTTCCTAGATGCTGGGAATCAGTGTTCCGCGCACAGCTTCTATAATCCCAGTCTCTATAGACTGGATATGAGTGAGATCCTGCAGTAGTTGTTCCTTTGTGCTTGGTTTATTTCACTTAACATAACGTGTTTCAGGTCCATCCATGTTGTCACAAATAACAAGATTTTATTCATATTTTGGCTGAATAGTATTCAATGTGTATATGTACCACATTTCTTTTTATCTATTTAATTATTCATGAACAGTTAGGTTCATCCCATATCTTGACTAATGTGAATAGTATACAGTGAACATGGGAGTGCCGGGGTTCCTTGGACATACTGATTTCATTTCCTTAGGACATGTGCTCAGCAGTTGAATTGTTGAATCATATGATAGTTACAGTTTTTATTTTTGTGGAACTTCCAAACTGTTGTTCATAATGCAGCAGGATTTGGTGCGGTCTAAAAAACAAATTATAGTCAATTCTATAAAACAGCAAAAATATTTTAAGAGAAGTTTTAAAGTCACTTATTTAAGTCACAAATATATATGCTTAGTGTCTCTTCTAAAATCCTCATACTTAGAGGAAATGATAACCATGTGAAATAATTTTAATTTGAGATGGATAGACCCATAACAGATAATGATTATGATGATGGGTAGATGGGCAGATGGACATATACAAGAGTCATATTTGACTTCTGCAATTATAAGAGGTGCTCAATTGTGACCTGTTTTCATCTTTTGTTGTTGGTAAATATTGAATACTATAATTTTAATAGTTGTTTTTTCTTTCTTAAAATTTCTATACCATTTTGTGGCACTCTCTGTAGATAAATGTAGGAATAAAGGACAGGCCGTCTGTTAGTATATATACATGTGTTTCCTAACTTTGTGCACAGAGAAAGCTTAAAAGCAATGATACTTCAAAAGCAGCAATAACAAGGCACTCAGAGGTTATTCTTTAAATACTATTTATTCTCCAAGAATCATGGTTATGTGAGATGTTAACGCTGAGGGAAGTTCATGATGTGCATTCAGCGAATTTCTTTCCAATAATTGTCACTTTTATGTAATTTAAAAATACCCCCATATAAAAACAATTTTTTAAATATTTTAGATACATAGCACAAAACGATGAACTCCCATTGTTATGCTAGCAAGTATGTAGTTCTTATGAAAAACTTTACTTTTCTAAGTACTAACATGTATTAACTCACTGTATCCTCACAGCAATGCAATAGAGTTGACATTCTTTTGCAGATGAAATGTAGGAGCAGAGACTCAGTGAATTTCCCAACTTGCCCTCCCCAAGCAAAACTTCAGAAATTTTCACTCTGGCTTCTAGCCACAGTCCCTTCTTTCAAGTATCACACTTCCATGCTTACTCTTCTAAAATGACAGGTCTGAGGGATTCTATGTGGAAAAGCCTGGGGGAAGTTGAAATATGAGGTAACATTTTTGAGCTATTCTTCCCAAACATCAGTTTCAAAGAACTGGAATTGTTAGTTCAGAAGTGATCATGCTATTTAAGGTTTTTTCCGATTCCAAATAAAATGAAGCACTATTTTTTCAAGATATTTAAAGTATGATACTGTGCTTAATAGAGATCACATTCAATCTGTAGATGGCTTTTGGTAGTATAGACATTTTAACCATGTTGATTCTTCACATCCATGAGCATGGTATGTTTTCCCGTTTGTTAACATCATCAGCTATTTCTTTTCTCAGAGTCACATAATTCTCTTTAGAGAGATCGTTCATGTCCTTTGTTAGGTAAATTCCCCGATATTTCATC
Source organism: Nycticebus coucang (assembly GCF_027406575.1). Classification (NCBI taxonomy): domain Eukaryota; kingdom Metazoa; phylum Chordata; class Mammalia; order Primates; family Lorisidae; genus Nycticebus; species Nycticebus coucang. The sequence continues at coordinate 186,068,141 of NC_069780.1, forward strand.
TTTTTTGCTACTACTGTAAAAGGAATAGAGTCCTTGACTATATTTTCAGCTTGAGTATTGTTGGTATATATAAAAGCTACTGATTTGTAAGTATTGATTTTGTATCCTGACACACTGCTGTATACCTTGATCACGTCTAAGAGTTTTATAGTTGAGTCTCTGGGGTTTCCCAGGTATAAGATCATCTTTTATGTTTACCTGGATGGAGCTGGAACAGATTCTTCTTAGTAAAGTATCTCAAAAATGGGGAAAAAAAGTATCCAATGTGCTCAATACTATTATGAAACCAATATATAATCACCTACATATTCATATGAATGATAAAACACAACTATAATCCAGAAAGAAGGAGGGAAGAGAAGGGCAGGGGAGGGAGGAGGGGAGGCCGGGAGGAGGGAAGGTACTTGGTGGGACCTCACCTCATGTGCACAATACAATGGTACATTTCAAACTATTAACAGTAGAGTATTAATGTCTTGCCACACAAATAAGTGAGATAATGGTTATGTTAATCAGTTTGATCTAAGCATTCCACATTGTATGTCAAATCAGCATATTATATCCCATAAATGCATTAATGTACACAGTTATGATTTAATAAAAAAGAAAATGAAAAAATAAATTATCATACTTACTCATACACAAATGTAATGTGAAATTAGAAATATCTGCTTCTGGGTGGGAGTGGGTCAAGTCCATTGTCTCTCCACTGAAATCAACTAAAAAAGCTGAGTAAATTTTTTTAAATCTGTATTCTATCCAAATGGGCTTAGATCTGGCTACTTCCTTCAAATGTGTCACTCTAGGAATTGACTTAACTCTTCTGTTGTCAGAAACTTGATATTCCGGTCATAGCACAACTTCTAATGCTTAAAATACCATACAGGGTACACCATGTGCGTGATCGGTATTAAGCCACGGAAGAGGATAAGAACCAGAGAGGGAGCTGGGTCAGGGCAGCTTTTTTCCCCTTTTATCTAAGATGATCTAGCAAGGTCCCGTACACAGTGGGCATAGGACAGAGATGTGAAAGCTGTCAGGAAGTGAGTGTTTAAGGAAGGAGAAATATGCCACAGGGAGGAATAACTTTGAGAACAGAGATTTGGGGGATCAGAAAGCAAGGAGGTGGTGAGTTGAAAGTAAAAAATAAAAGGGCCCAATTTGAATCTCAAACCTAAATCACTCTATTACTCAAAGATTTCTGTAACATTTCCTGAGATGTTCCACTACTCACAGAAATTTCCTTTACCTAAAAATTTCCTAGTGCATATAATCTAGGTGTGCCACCCTAGTGAACACTCAAATATATATGATTTGGTAGCATCTATGTAAGTGTTTATCTTTTACCTGTAACTGGGTTGTTTCATGGCAGTTACCATAAAGCGTGTGTGTGTTTGTGCACACCTGTGCATGCAGGTGTTTCCTGTTTAATCCCCAACAGTATCCAGATTATGTGATCAATGGATTCTAAAGGACATATGACTTTAGTTCAGGAGCTAAGACTTTAATTATAATTTCATTGTCATGCATTCTGTAAGTGGAAGCAAAATTATTTCAAAGGGCTTGAGTAGAATTATATACACACTAACTACTGTGGTCCAGTTTGAAGTCATGACAAAAATCATGCTCATCCCATTTGATAAACGGGTCAACATTCCCTATAAGAACTCTAATCAAAACTTACAGAGTTACTAAGTATTGGAGTCCAGAATTGAACCAAGTTTATCAGGCCCCCAATATGGTTTATTTTTTGCAAATTTCTACTGAGGTAAAACAACTTTAAAATACTGTGAACTCAGATGAATGCTAAAAACATTAAAATCAATATTATTTTAATTTTTTAGAAAAGCAAAACCCACAATTTTGTTAATTGATTTGGAGTCCTGTCAGTGATAAATAAATGTTCTCAGAGCTGTATCTGCCTGGCAGTGAAGAAGACCAACAACATTTACACCTAGAAGGTTGTATTTCTAAAATATTATCACAACACCAAGTGATAGCTTTCCGAGAAGTGAAATTTCTAATAGCAGCAATTGCATGAACAGCTCTTTGGAATATGAAAGATTCACCCTAATATCTTGCCCACGAGTGACTAGAATTTAAACATGACGATTTTGAAAACTTAATATTAAATATTAAAATCGTTGAATTATTTTATGGAGAAAAATCAAGAAGGATGCAAAGCTGAGGCGTGGATGGGAATTCAAGTAGAATTTCTGGCTCTTCTACAAAACTCAAAGATGAATTTCTGACAGAATAGGCACTATCCTAATATGCAGATAAAGTCTCACCTCCCCCGGGGCTCATCTATACATTTTCACCACATCTTCTTATCTACAGAAAAATTTGAATCCACGTTTGGATCTTTTTGCCTTTCAGAGCTCTACTTAGAGGCTTTCTTGGCATCATCATGTCAATAAGTAGACAGGAAATTTAAAATATGTTCAACACTGTCCAACAAAATGATGTGGCAGGGAGAGCTCCCACTCTCATATGATGATTTCCAAAGACAATCAAAAGGATTTACTCTCTTCCTGCACTTAGTCATCGCTGTAAGATGAAACTTGGAATATTTACAGCATAGAATCACAGCCTGTGTGTGGTGTATCAGATTGAAAACTGGAAATATAGAACTTAAGTTTTGTAGAAATGTGTGCCCTGGAGCCATTAACGTTGCCTTGTCATTAATGTCATAGTGTTGGTATTAATTATAGATAAATGGTGCATAATCAAATCTATTAATACATGTGTCATCTTCCCACAATATATCTCATGCAGAACAACTCATAAATAGTACCCAAAGAAAAAATGCATAGCTACATTCTTAATTATTTATGTAAATGAGATGCAACATGCATATAAGTATTAGACATATTAAATACTCTATAACATTTATATGCCTGCTATATGACATGATAGTGTAGAAATTTTGAATTAAAAGAAATCCAGGAAATACGCCCATGAAAGTAAGACAATTTTCAAGTTAAGAAGTAAAAATACCATCTGTAATTTTAGAGCAACTAATGGCACTTTTTGGTGAAAGAGTCAGGAGAGTTGACCCGTTCATTGCACTTGATTTGTAAGGGCATAATTACGAAAGCCCTTCGTCAGGTGTGACACGTCACTTTATATTACATGCATGCATCTATATCCACGTAGTCCACAAATTTAGAAACCCATGATTTTGTTATCTGGTTTTACTCTTGAGAAGATTTGAAAAAGATAAATATTCTTGTATGTTTCATATTTAAAAATATAACACAAAAGGATGAAATATCTGGGGAATTTTCACATTTTATAAATTTAAGTAGATAATGTGAGCTTACATTCATATGGGTATTATATTTGTATAATTTGTTAGCAATATTTCTTTCAAAAAATAGCCTAGTACCCTTTTGCTGACTTCAAATAATAAAAAGTTCTAACAATCCTATTTGCCATAATATAATAATACAATTTAAGTCATTGAGTAATTTTCTCTGTCATAAAAGGAAAATAATGTGGCATTATTCTATATGAAAAATAAATGTCTAATCTATGGCCTAACATTTAATGATACATATTAGAGTCTTTTCTAGAATCTGTTTACCACCAACCATTATCTCTTACTACAGAAGAGACTCAAGTGGCAAAATTAACCCACAAAATTAACCCAACAGGAGACAATTTTTCTGTTTCTGTTTTTTTTTTCAGCCAGTCTGTGGTCAATCTTTTCTTTAGCAATTTCACTCAACTCCAAAATCCCACCTCTATTGACCCTATACCTAATCTAGAATATGGTGGAAAAAAAAAATACTTAGCAGTGATGAAAAGTTATGTACATGTAAAAGCATATGAACCCATAATTTACTTTGATAAGAACTCTTTAGAAGAGATGTACCCTTTTAACAAAATTTTAATTGCACATTATTGCTGACTATAGGTACAATTTTGGACAGTGAGCCTCTAAAGATAATTCATCTTGCTTAACTGAGACTTTATGCCCATTGATAAGAAACTGCCCCATTCTGCTTCCCCTCAGCCACCGGCACCCACTATTCCACTCTTGCATTTTGTGAACGTTACCTTTATAGTTACCTCATGATGTCAAGCTGTATTTGCCCTTCCGTGAGTGGCTTGTTTCCCTGAGAATGATGTCCTCAAGGTTCATTTGCAGCAGCATTCACATGGCTAAATTGTGGGAACAATACAAACAAACAATACATTATCGCACGAATGGATAAACCAAGCGTGGCATGAACATATCATACAATATTATGTATGATAATATCTTGGCAGTAACAAGAAATGAGGTGCTGGCACCTGCTCCAACATAGATAAAACTTGAAACATTGTACTGAGCCAAAGAAGCCAGTTATAAAAGATACGATATCATTTATGTAAAATGTTCAGCATAGAAAAATCTCTAAATACTCTAAATACAAAAAGTAGTTGCTTAGAGCTGAGAGCATTGGCAAAAAAAAAAGGGAAAATAACTGTTAAGGGTACAGAGGTACAGGATTTCATACGGGGGTGATAGAAATGTTTAAAAATTTATGGTTATGATTACTAAAAACCACTGGATTATATATATATATATATTTTTTTTTTTAGGTAAAGTCCCCTTTTTTTCAATTAAATCATAGCTGTGTACATTAATGCAATCATGGGGTACAATGTGCTGGTTCTATACACAATCTGAACTATTTTCATCAAACTGGTTAACATAGCTTTCACGGCATTTTCTTAGTTATTGTGCTAAGACATTTATATTCTACACCTAGTAAATTTCACATGTACCCCTGTAAGATGCACTTTATGATATGCTAACTATATCCCATTAAAACTACTTCAGTAATACTTAATATACTTGAAATTATTTAAAAGCCTACCCTCAGTGTCCATGTTCAAACTGATCATCTTCCCATCTACATAAAATATGTAGAAAGAAGAAAAATGCATGACAGGTGTAATAACATTAAACCAGAGGATCTGAGAACAAAAATGAGATGTTCCTGTAAGCTTCTAGCAAAGACTCAATAAGTATTTCCATTATCATCATGGAAATATGACCATTATTATGAGCAACTGTGCCAATCAAAATTTGAAGTTAAAATGGTAATTTCAAAACTCAGGTTGACACTTTCTTTTTTTTTTTTAAGACAGATTCTCACTTTGTCGCCTCCCCGGTAGAGTGCCCTGGAGTCATAGTTCACAGCAACCTCTAACTCTTGGGCTCGAGCAATTCTCTTGTCTCAGCCTCTGGAGTAGCTGGGACTAGGGAGGTGCCCACCATAACGCCTGGCTATTTTTAGAGGAGTGGTCTCTCTCTGGCTCAGGCTGGTCTCCAACCTGTAAACTCAGGCAATCCACCGGCCTCGGCCTTCCACAGTGCTGGGATTATAGGCCTGAACGACCACACCCTGTGATACCTTTTATTATCATATTTTGATCTGTATATATTTTGATTACTTTCACAGCTATAAGGAATTTATATAGAAAAAGCAAGTGATTGGATGAAGAATTAGAGTCTTCAGACATCTATGTGCGTATCTATGTTATCAAGGATACTTGCTTTTATCTCTTAATTTATACAGTCATCCAAAATGTGTCATTTAACTAAAAATTCTTCACTTTATACATTTTACTATTTCTTCAAAGTCTTATCTCTTATAAAGACTTTCCTAACCATCTTCACCTTGATGTCTCTCTTCAATTCTGATTCTATACATTTTCTAAGTATACTGTAAATCCTAGAAGACTCCCAGCATAAGGCATTTTCATTTAAATATTTTTTTTATTATTTTACAAAGTGGGTGGTTGACAGTGGCTTTAACAACACTGTATCTTCCAGTTTGCTTTCCACAGTGCTGTGGATACAATGGGTGCCCATAACCATTTCTTTATTAAGTCACAGATATGCAGTATAAATCCATATCAAAAAACACCACTTTGCATGTAAAACCTGACTCTCCTGCAGAGCAGGTGGCATGAATTCAGCCCTCTAAAACTCACTGTAATTTCAATTACTATATGCTAGCTCTTTTTATAATGAATAATGGACATAGTACGAGTAAGAACTAAAATAATAAAAAGTATTATACTTAAAACAATTCTTATTGCTATCTTTAATTTTTACTCAGGAAATAAATACCTTTGAGGTAATAAAAGATGTTACTCTAATTACATATTTCATTGCATTCCTGGTACAGAGGACAAGAACTAGCTGGATTCATTTTTAGACATTAAGAACTCTGAGACAATGGAAATTTCTAACCTCTAATAAGAAACACACCTGGAGTTTGTTGAAAATAATTTCTAACAGATTTCATCTTTGGCTTATTGTTTTCTAGAGGCTTATATCTTCTCATTGCATTCTACTAATTTTATTTTGCATTGCCGTTATTGCTTCAAGCTTGAATATATTTATTTTAAGTTTATGGAGGTATAATTTGTATCTACATGTCTACAACTTCACATTTTGACATGTGTATACATTGGAAATGATCACCACACACAATCAAGCCAATTAACATTTCCAGCACCTCAAGTTGCCAGTTAGAGTTTTCATATCTATGCAAAAATGTGTTATCTTATCATGGTCATTTTAACTGAATTTTAATTGTATGTTTTTGATATGCTATTACATGAGTTTTAGAAATTGAGTTAAGAATGACTGTTTTATATAATCAGTAGGAAAGATTTTTTTATGATATGATATCTTTTCTTTCATGTTCTGGTTAAACTTGGAAGTACACTGGCTAGGTCTTATATCTTGAGAGTTATGAGACTTGAGTAGCAATGAAATTTGTGCAGTGTTTAGAGGTCTACTCATGTTGTCTTAAATCTGGGTGATTGAATAATTTTTAATTATATTCTAGGAATATTCCTTTCTAATTTAATTTTTACTGCTTGTAGCTATTCATAGTATTATCTTAACTGTCTCACACCATTATAAAAATCAATATGAAATGGATTAAGGAATTAAGTACTACTGGAAGAAAACATAATGGAAAGGCTTTGTGATACTGGTCTGGGGGAAAAAATGTTGAATAAAACCTCAAAAGCACAGGTAACAAAAGCAAAAATAAACAAATGTGAATATATTCAACTAACAAGCTTCTGCACAACAAAAGAATCTGTTAACCAAGTGAAGAGACACCTGTTGAATCCCAAAAAAAAGTTTATAAACTATACATCTCCAAAGTGATAATATCGAGAATATTTAGCAACTCAAACAACTCAATACCAAAACATCAAATATTCTGATTTAGAACTTGGTAAATGATATAAAACAGGCATGTCTTTAAGGAAGACATACAAAGGGCCATGAGTTATATAAAAAAGCTCAACATCACTAATCATTAAGGACATAAAAATCAAAGCCACAATGAGTTTTCACCAAACTCCAGTTTCCATGGTGCTTATCAAAAAGATGCAGAGAGAAATAAACACTTAGACCCTGCTGCTGGGACTACAAAGTAGTACAACCTCTACGGAAATAGTATGGAGATTCCTCAAAAAACTGAAAGCAAACCTACCATTTGATCCAGCAATCCCATACCAAAAGGGGAGGGACGTAGAAAGCCATTTATTAAAACAACAGACTTGTACTCAAACACTTATTTTATATTTCTCCATCTTGTCTTGTTTTGTTCACATGAAATTCCCATATATTTTGTTACATACAGGGGTACCTAGAAACTGTGTTTCAATTATCAGAAAATTCTTCAATGATTTAGCAGCAATATTTCAATAAATATCAAAAATACAGTGACTGGGCAATACAAGCATGTATGCAACTACTTACTTTTAACATGTGCACAGTAAAATTATTATTTCTTGTGTATATTCTATAGGTTTGGACAAAAAGGTAATTGTGTATTCACACTTACGATCAGAATGCAGACGGATTTCATTACCCTTAAGGTTTCTGTTCCCTCTACTTACATCCCCTGGAAATCAGATCTGTTCTGGGTCTCAATAATTTGTCCTTTTCAGAATGTTATATTATTTTAATAATTGTGTATTGCTTTTGAAAATTATTTTTTTGAAAAAAACATAAATTTATGTTAATTCTTGGTCAAAAATCAGAGAAAATTCCTCCTTCAAGGCTTCAAATTTATTAATGCATTATAATGCATCAACTACAAAGATATAACCATTAAGAAGAGTACTTTTAATTTTTCAAACTTTTAAAAAAGTTCTTAACAGCAGATAGCATCAAATAATAATGAAACTAAACCATATCAAAATAGCTCTCTGACCATCTGCTGGTAAAAAATCTTCTCCTAGACTCTTTTTAGAAATGATTAACACCCCCTCACTGCCCCCTAGTGTTGGAAATCTATGGATACCCAAGAAAAGTTAAGGAAACCGGGTTGCTGTTTTTGAACTTCGCCAGGCATACTGCCTGGCTCCTTAATTTTACACCCGAGATAACTGGTCCTGATGGGATACAGAAAATTTCATGACGCAAATTTCGATCCACTTAACATATATAAGTTACTAGAATCTGCAAGGCAATTGTAAATACACTTTGTTAATTCCAGTTTATTTCCCAGGTGGAGAAATTATTATCACAAGGGAAAATAATTTTTTTTTAAAAGCCACTAGCTTCAAAAAAAAAAAAAAAAGGATTTCTATGCATATCAAGGCACGGGTATATACTTACAACTAATTTATAGCATACAAAAGATAACTATAGCAACATTTCAGGCCTTGCGGACAAAGTGATTCTCCCTGTTAGTCTGGATTGTCTGAAAAGCAGATAATAAATAGGATGTGACATGCAAAAAAAATTAGAAAAAATTGCACAGTGATTGGAATAGTGCCTGGAATTTATTAAGTTTCATATAATTGGTAAACATAAATATTCCAAGAATGAATATGTAGGTTGCCCTAAAATTTCTCTAGTTTAAGTAGTGGTGTCAGATCTGCCAAGTAATATCAGGATTCCATTTAAATTAGAATTTGAGAAAAGAAAGAAGAATTCTTAGTATACTATTTTATTTCTGAAATTAAAAGAATATATATGTGTGGTAATAGTGTCTTGCTTGTCAAAAATGAATGGTACTAGGCATACGGACAAGATTCTTCTAAAGCCAAGAACGTACTTGATTTCAAGGCATAGTCAGAGATGTGATTTTTTGGGAGCAATATCTATGCATATAGTTTCAACGTTTCCACATACTTTTCTTTTCAAATGTAGTGAGGGCTTGAAGTAATAAAATACAGATATACTATTGGGTATAAGATATACAACAATATTTCTACCTCATAAAATAAACCAATGCCATTCTGTATCTACTTTTAACTTTTTAATTTTTGTACATTCACAGTTAGCTGCTATAATCTCAATGACTCGCAATAAAAATGTTTTCAAAAAGCTGAAACACTGACAGGTGCCTATGATTTAACAGGATAATTTGCCTTCAGACTCTCAAGCTTTCCATTTTATATTGAGAAGCACAGTGCTATCAGAACAGGTTTTGATATCATTTAAAATTAAGTTTCTATCTTTAGCATTGAATCTTTTTTTTTTTTTTTTTTTTTGCAGTTTTTGGCCAGGGCTGGGTTTGAACCCATCACCTCTGGCATATGGGGCCAGTGCCCCACTCCATTGAGCCACAGACACTACCCTAGCATTGAATCTTAAAAGAACCTTGTAGGCCTCAATGCACCAAGATAGTTTGCAAAGGCCTCACTTTCGAAAACCCAGAAATATTTTAAGGAGGGCCATAGAGAATTGTTTCAAAATTTATGTGATAATTCGTTTGCATGCTATTGAAAACAAAAGATTTACCAGAAGTTGATGTTATATCTGTGTCCTATAGTTTGTATTAGTGATACTGAGGCACATAATCAGATCCAACTACTTGTTATTGTTTCTATACTCATTTGCATTTAGAGTACTTATATAATTCAGTCTTGATGCTACAGATGTGTGCATTTCCCTTGACTTCTCACCCTCTGACTCAACATAATAAATATTTTTATACAGTCTGATAAAATTTTATTTAAGTAGACGTATGCATGGTCCATAATTTTATATCTCTTTATTTGCATACCATGGTGCGATATATGTGTGAACTCACATAAGTTTCACCTGTCCATTCTATTGAGCGTTGACATTTTTATCCTGATATGTTAAAAACAGTATATTTTGTTGAGGAGCCAAAGAACTGTCACAAATTATATAGTTTATCCTTTAAAGCTGAAAGAACAGTGTCTGGATTTTATTCATCATTGGATTCCCAAGGCTTATGGGCTTTACATTAATTTACATGAATTAAAGAAATGGAGTAAACTCAATGTATTTGTGATTGTAAATTCCTATGCATTTATTCCATGATTCTAATCATCCCATGATTGTATTTGAATACATGGCTTAATATACATTCCATATATAATTATATGTATATATTACATTTAAATACTATAAATATTCAATTGTCGTTTGAAATGCTTTCAAATTTGCCTACATCCTTATTTTTTGACAATAATTTAACATTCAAAAACTTGGTATATAAGGTAACGATTTATTATATATACATTGTATATACTTAGTAGGCTGCAAATAGATTCATATGCATGAATATACTATTGATTACACCTATACAGATAATTCTATTCTTAATTTGGTACAAAGCATGTTTTTTGAGTTACCTCCTGTTCCTGATTCATAAGTAGTTATAAGAACCATTTTATATATAAGTTACATGAACCTAGCTCATACTTCTTTGGTTCTTTAGTTCTTTAATTTATCCTTCTAGCATGGAAAGCTTTTATTATTTCACTTTAGAAGATAAGACAAAAACGTAACTTTCATTGTACTTGTATAATCATATTTTTAAAGTATGCAAAGTTTAACTTAAATCTTTAATTTCCATAACTGTGATGAAAGCTTATTAATTCAACACATATTACTATCCCATCAACTATTGTGGAATTCCAAAGCATCTCTATAATCCAACATTCTCATGTTTAATTTCATTTTTTTACTTGTATAATTAGGAACAATAATGAGACTTTGAGTTACAGTTTCGTTCATTTACTGTCAGGAATATGTAATAATGTTACCTAGAAAGGAACATAATGGCTGAATTCTATAAAGTATACCAGATCTTTTTGTGCTAACTGACAAGCAAGAGGTAATTCCCTCTTCAAAAATACAGAGCTGTCTCTTCAACTACTTTATTAATGCAAAGCAGAAGAGAAAGAATCCATTCTAACCAGTGACAAGAATTGTGTAAAATACATATTGAAAGATGGACTCTTGAAATATGATGTTGCACAGAATAATTCAGTAGAAAAAAGTAGCTCTGTATCATCGTTACAGAGTTGCAATTAGTTAAAAGTGCTGAAACAATGATTTTGTGCAGATCAATGCAGATAGGGAATTCGCTTTGGAGGCATGGAAATATTGGCAATATTTTATTCAATAATGAAATGTGAAAGTGCAGGGATATCCAAAAAAGACCAGGTTAGAGAGTATTTCCATATCCAGATCTGCCTGGAGGTTCCACTAAATCTCCATGGTTGTGAAATCCCTTGGCAGCTATACAAGGTAGGCAACCGAGCAGGAGGAGACTTTCAGGACACAGAGCAGGAAAATGACTCATATCTGTAATAATTCAGTACTTCCAATTATGAAGACCACGACCCAATGGACGAAAGGGCAAAAAATTTGAATAGATAATGCACCAAATATTATCACCTAAACACTCTACACCACTCCTAGGCTCTGTATCACTACACCGCTCCTAGGCTGTGTACCACTACACCGCTCCTAGGCTGTGTACCTCTACCCCGCTCCTAGGCTGTATACCACTACACCGCTCCTAGGCTGTGTACCTCTACACCGCTCCTAGGCTGTATACCACTACACCGCTCCTAGGCTATGTACCACTACACCGCTCCTAGGCTGTGTACCTCTACACCGCTCCTAGGCTGTATACCACTACACCGCTCCTAGGCTGTGCGCCACTACCCCGCTCCTAGGCTGTGTGCCACTACCCCGCTCCTAGGCTGTGCGCCACTACCCCGCTCCTAGGCTGTGCGCCCCTACACCGCTCCTAGGCTGTGCGCCCCTACACAGCTCCTAGGCTGTGTGCCCCTACACAGCTCCTAGGCTGTGCGCCACTACACCGCTGCTAGGCTGTGTTCCCCTACATCGCTCCTAGGCTGTATACCACTACACTGTTCCTGCCTGTGCACACTGGGAAGAGCCACTCTGGGTGAGATTGTGCCCATCAGTATGTTGAACACATGGCTATTCTGTAGCCAAGATGTTCCACTCATTGGCATATTTTCAGCAGAAATGTATATATGGGGAGGAGACAAGATGGCTGACTGAAGCCAGCTTTCCACAGAGGCTCCTGTCTAGAAGGAGAGTTAAAGGACAAAAATTCAGCAAGTAACCTGGTGGATTTGAGCTGGACTAAGAGAGAAGGTTGTAGAATGCACATCAACCCCACTGAGGCAAGCTGTGACCACAAGGATACAAACAAAAGGTACAAAATCCATCACCATGTGGACGGGAGTCCCCTCCCCCATCAGAACGGCTCAGAGTGCCCCACAAACAACCAGTGAGAGTTCAAAGGTCTTCCCACTACACTCCACAGGAGAGACCCTCTAAAAACTGGACCTACCTCCCCTACTAGGGTGCCACGGCGTCCTCCTGCCAGGCATAAAACTGTATAAACTGTATATAGTCTCTACCTGGAATTCTGAGCTCCCAGTGCTCCCCTTCGCTCACACTGGGGATGGAGGCCAGTCCTGGTCGGTCGGCGGAGAGGGGACTGCACTGGAGTGGCGGTTCCCTGAGGCACAGCGCAACAGCTGTCTTTTGGTGAAAATACGGCCAGGAATAAAACTGTGTAGAGATCTGTGTGTTCTCTGCCCGCAGCTCCAGGCGCCCAGCGCTCCCCGCACTCCCCTCTGCTGTCACTCCAAGGGCTGGAGGCCTTTCCCCCAGGGGTCCAGACTCTTGGGAGAATTCTCGAGGGGTGTAGACAGTGCTGGGCTACAGCCTGTCGGTGCAGACTCTGGGGTATAGAGCGGAGAGAGGACGGTTGGCCGGAAGGGAGCTACACTGGAGTAGCCGTTGCCTGAGCCATAAAGCAGCAGCCCTCTTTTGCTAGCAATATGGCTCACTACTGAATATTCTGAAGCCACATCCCCTGTCTCCCTGGGCAACTAGAGACTCTGAGTTTGCCTGAGGCAACTCCAACTTGCAAACCAGGGAAACTCCCAGGGTGGGGCTGACCCAGAGGTCCGCTTTACTAAACCTAAGACGCACCTGGCCCTCAGGGGATTGTCAGCCTATAGACAATACAAGAGCAAAGACAAGCTGATTTGGAGCTCAATTCAGCTTCTCTACTGCAGGGGAACCGCAGAGTTGTTCTCTTCTGTTCTGTCAGTAACATTAATCAGGGGCGAGACTGGACCTGAGTGAAAACCCCTCAATCTTCATCAAGTGCCCGAGGTTGACAGGCCTCACCTCCTCCTGCTGGAGAGAGGCAGAGCACAGCGGCCTGGCAGACTTCCTTGTGATTCAGGCAGGTACAAACTCTTGGAGTACCGATTCACTACAGGCAACTGGGTCACCCAACTGCAGGGCTCTCAGTGACTGGATGTGAAGTGGTGCAAGGTGGGGAAGGAGGCAGCAACCTTCCCAGACTGATTTATTGGCTTGGTGGCTTCTCCTGACTCCATGCAGCACTGGAGCAAGCCACACCAGAGTAGTCATCAGACCCCTGTGATCCAGTTCCCAGAGACCTCTTAAACTCTCTCACCCGAGACAGGTGCAGACTGAGACAATTGATTTGAACCTTTTTGAACAGAACGAATCGCCTAAGGACAAATCAGGTGGTGCCCTGGGTGTATGGTGGTAGGAAGGTTTGATTTTTCTTTTCTAATTGTTTGCCGGTGGGGGCCGGGGTGACTTAATTGCTGATATTTCTCCACAGCTGAGACTTCAATTCAAAGTATCTGTTTCACTAGGGTGGAACAGAAACCAGCTGAAAACAAGACAGAACCACTTAGCCCCACCACACCAGACAGGGCCCCGGTTTCTCAGGCCACAACACTGTACAGGCCCTCAACAAAGCCCCAGGGGAAAAAATCAGAGGGAGTAAAACAACCATGGGGTGGAATCAGCGGAAAAACTCTAGTAACATGAATAACCAGAATAGATCAACCACCCCAAGGAAAGATATGACAGATGCAATTGAAGATCCCATTCATAAACAACTGGCTGAGATGTCAGAAATTGAAATCAGAATTTGGATTGCAGACAAGATTAACAAAGTGGAATTAGGAATTTGAGGAGAAATTCAAAAGTTGTCTCAAGAATTTAACGAATTTAAAGACAAAACCACCAAAGACTTAGACACACTGAAGCAAGAATTTGCAGCCCTCAAAGATATGAAAAATACAGTAGAATTCCTCAGCAACAGAATGGAGCAAGCAAAAGAAAGGATTTCTGACATCAAAGTTAAAGCCTTTGAACACTCCCAAACTCTCAAAGAGGAAGAGAAATGGAGAGCAAAAATGGATCATTCTCTCCGAGAGCTCTGGGATAATTTGAAGAAGGCAAATATCCGAATCATAGGGGTTCCAGAAACAGATGAAGTGGCCTCACTGGGCACAGAGGCCCTTCTGCATGAAATTATGAAAGAGAATTTTCCAGACATGCCTAGAGATTCTGAAATTCAGATAGTGGACAGCTTCAGAACCCCAGCACGACTCAACCCCAATAAGACATCCCCAAGGCATATCATAGTTAACTTCACTAAAGTTAATATGAAGGAGAAAATCCTCAAAGCTGCCAGGAGAAAGAAAACCATTACCTTCAAAGGGAAGAATATTAGAATGACTGCAGATCTCTCTGCTGAAACTTCTCAAGCCAGAAGAGGGTGGTCACCGACTTTTAATCTCCTAAAGCAAAATAACTTTCAACCTCAGATCTTGTATCCAGCTAAACTGAGTTTCATTTATGATGGAGAAATTAAATACTTTAATGACATTCATATGTTGAAGAAATTTGCCATAACCAAACCAGCTCTTCAGGATATTCTCAGACCTATCCTCCATAATGACCAACCCAATCCTATACCACAAAAGTAAACTCACTCAGAAACTTTGGATCACACTCCAATTTCCACACTGGTGAAAGGATTAAAAATGCCCACTGGAATTTTGAAAAACTCGATACCCAAAACATCACCAGACTTATCAATATTCTCCATTAATGTGAATGGCTTATACTGTCCTCTAAAGAGGCATAGGTTAGCTGATTGGATACAAAAACTCAGGCCAGATATTTGTTGCATACAAGAGTCATGTCTTAACTTAAAAGACAAATACAGACTCAAGGTGAAAGGATGGTCGTCCATATTTCAGGCAAATGGTAATCAGAAAAAAGCAGGTGTTGCAATTTTATTTGCAGATACAATAGGCTTTAAACCAACAAAAGTAAGGAAGGACAAGAATGGTCACTTCATATTTCTTAAGGGTAATACTCAATATAATGAGATCTCTCTTTTTTTATTATTTAAAAAAAATTTTTTTTTTTAATAATGACATTTAAAAATTGCGAACACTTTTCCTAACTCAAGTTTTCACAAAGATTTCTTAATGGGATAACTCAACAATAGAAGACAATATTTCATGATTTTTATATTCCTATTTTCATAGGACACACACTGTGTCCAAAACTTATACTTCCTTGTGATTATTTTTTTTTTTTTTATTGTTGGGGATTCATTGAGGGTACAATAAGCCAGGTTACACTGATTGCAATTGTTAGGTAAAGTCCCTCTTGCAATCATGTCTTGCCCCCATAAAGTGTGACACAAACCAAGGCCCCACCTCCCTCCCTCCGTCCCTCTTTCTGCTTCCCCCTCCATAACCTTAATTGTCATTAATTGTCCTCATATCAAAATTGAGTACATAGGATTTATGCTTCTCCATTCTTGTGATGCTTATCTCAATTATTAATATCTATGCACTCAACCAGAATGCACCTCAATTTATAGAGAAACTCTAACAGACATGAGCAACTTGATTTCCTCCAGCTCCATAATAGGCGGAGATTTCAACACTCCTTTGGCAGTGTTGGATCGATCCTCCAACAAGAAGCTGAGTAAAGAAATCTTAGATTTAAACCTAACCATCCAACATTTGGATTTAGCAGACATCTACAGAACATTTCATCCCAATAAAATGGAATACACATACTTCTCATCATGGGAACTTACTCCAAAATCGATCACATCTTAGGTCACAAGTGTAACCTCAGTAAATTTAAAGGAATAGAAATTATTCCATGCATCTTCTCGGACCACCATGGAATACAACTTGAGCTGAGTAACAACAGGAATCTGCATACTCATACAAAAACATGGAAGTTAAATAACCTTATGCTGAATGACAGCTGGGTCAGAGATGAGATTAAGAAAGAAATTGCCAATTTTTTGGAACAAAATAACAATGAAGACACGAATTATCAGAACCTCTGGGAAACCGCAAAGGCAGTTCTAAGAGGGAAATTTATAGCACTGCAAGCCTTCCTCAAGAGAACGGAAAGGGAGGAAGAACTGGAAAAGGAAGAACATTCCAACCCCAAACCCAGTAGAAGAAAAGAAATAACCAAAATTAGAGCAGAATTAAATGAAATTGAAAACAAAAGAATAATACAACAGATCAATAAATCAAAAAGCTGGTTTTTGGAAAAGGTCAATAAAATAGATAAACCTTTGGCCAATCTAATCAGGAAAAAAAGAGTAAAATCTCTAATCTCATCAATCAGAAACAACAAAGAAGAAATAACAACAGACTCCTCAGAAATCAAAAAAATCCTTAATGAATACTACAAGAAACTTTATTCTGAGAAATATGAGAATCTGAAGGAAATTGACCAATACTTTGAAGGACATCACCTTCCAAGACTTAGCCAGAATCAAGTGGAAATGTTGAACAGGCCCATATCAAGTTCGGAAATAGCATCAACCATACAAAACCTCCCTAAAAAGAAAAGCCCGGGACCAGATGGTTTCACGTCTGAATTCTACCAAACCTTTAAAGAGGAATTAGTACCTATATTACTCAACCTGTTCCAAAAGGTAGAAAAAGAAGGAAGACTACCCAACACGTTCTATGAAGCAAACATCACCCTGATCCTCAAACCAGGAAAAGACCGAACAAGAAAAGAAAATTATAGACCGATATCACTAATGAATATAGATGCAAAAATATTCAACATGATCCTAACAAACAGAATCCAGCAACACATCAAACAAATTATACATCACGACCAAGTCGGTTTTATCCCAGGATCTCAAGGCTGGTTCAATATACGTAAATCTATAAACGTAATCCAGCACATAAACAAATCAAAAAACAAAGACCATATGATTCTCTCAATTGATGCAGAAAAAGCTTTTGATAATATCCAGCATCCCTTCATGATCAGAACACTTAAGAAAATCGGTATAGAAGGGACATTTCTTAAACTGATAGAGGCCATCTACAGCAAACCCACAGCCAATATCATATTGAATGGAGTTAAATTGGAATCATTTCCACTCAGATCAGGAACCAGACAAGGCTGCCCATTGTCTCCATTGCTTTTTAACATTGTAATGGAAGTTTTAGCCACTGCAATTAGGGAAGAAAAGGCGATCAAGGGTATCCATATAGGGTCAGAGGAGATCAAACTTTCGCTCTTCACAGATGATATAATAGCATATCTGGAAAATACTAGGGACTCTACTACAAAACTTTTAGAAGTGATCAAGGAATACAGCAGCGTCTCAGGTTACAAAATCAACATTCATAAATCAGTATCTTTATATATACCAACAACAGTCAATTTGAAAAAACAGTTAAGGACTCTATCCCATTCACAGTAGTGCCAAAGAAGATGAAATATTTGGGAATTTATCTAACAAAGGACGTGAAAGATCTCTTAAAAAGAACTATGAAACTCTAAGAAACGAAATAGCTGAAAATATTAACAAATGGAAAAACATACCATCCTCATGGCTGGGAAGAATCAACATTGTTAAAATGTCTATACTACCCAAAGCAATATATAATTTCAATGCAATCCCTATTAAAGCTCCACTGTTATACTTTAAAGATCTTGAAAAAACAATACTTCATTTTATATGGAATCAGAAAAAACCTCGAATAGCCAAGACATTACTCAGAAATAAAAACAAAGCAGGAGGAATTACGCTACCAGACCTCAGACTATACTACAAATCAATAGTGATCAAAACAGCATGGTACTGGCACAAAAACAGAGAAGTAGATGTCTGGAACAGAATAGAGAACCAAGAGATGAATCCAGCTACTTACCGTTATTTGATCTTTGACAAGCCAATTAAAAACATTCAGTGGGGAAAAGATTCCCTATTTAACAAATGGTGCTGGGTGAACTGGCTGGCAACCTGTAGAAGACTGAAAGTGGACCCACATCTTTCACCATTAACTAAGATAGACTCTCAATGGATCAAAGATTTAAACTTAAGACATGAAACTATAAAAATACTAGAGGAGAGTGCAGGGAAAACCCTTGAAGAAATCGGTCTGGGCGAGTATTTTATGAAGAGGACCCCCCGGGCCATTGAAGCAGCTTCAAAAATACACTACTGGGACCTGATCAAACTAAAAAGCTTCTGCACAGCCAAGAACACAGTAAGTAAAGCAAGCAAACGGCCCTCAGAATGGGAGAAGATATTTGCAGGTTATATCTCCGACAAAGGTTTGATAACCAGAATCCACAGGATCTCAAACACATTAGCAAGAAAAGAACAAGGGATCCCATCGCAGGCTGGGCAAGGGATTTGAAGAGAAACTTCTCTGAAGAAGACAGGCGCACGGCCTTCAGACATATGAAAAAATGCTCATCATCTTTAATCATCAGAGAAATGCAAATCAAAACTACTTTGAGATACCATCTAACTCCAATGAGACTAGCCTATATCACAAAATCCCAAGACCAGAGATGTTGGCGTGGATGTGGAGAAAAGGGAACCCTTTTGCACTGCTGGTGGGAATGCAAATTAATACATTCCTTTTGGAAAGAGATATGGAGAACACTTAGAGATCTAAAAATAGATCTGCCATTCAGTCCTGTAATCCCTCTACTGGGCATATACCCAGAAGACCAAAAAGCACATCATAACAAAGATATTTGTACCAGAATGTTTATTGCAGCTCAATTCATAATTGCTAAGTCATGGAAGAAGCCCAAGAGCCCATCAATCCACGAATGGATTAATAAATTGTGGTACATGTACACCATGGAATATTATGCAGCCTTAAAGAAAGATGGAGACTTTACCTCTTTCATATTTACATGGATGGAGCTGGAATATTCTTCTTAGTAAAGTATCTCAAGAATAGAAGAAAAAGTACCCAATGTACTCAGCCCTACTATGAGACTAATTTAGGGTTTTCACATGAAAGCTATAACCCAGTTACAACCTAAGAATAGGGGGAAGGGGGAAAGGGAGGGGAGGGAAGGGAAGGGGATTGGTGGGTAGAGGGAAGGGGATTGGTGGGATTATACCAGCGGTGCATCTTATAAGGGTATATGTGAAACTTGGTAAATGGTCTGTAAAGCTAGTGAATGATGCCCCATGATCATATCAATGTACACAGCTATGATTTAAAAAAAAAAAAAAGGAAATGTATATATGCATGTGTATACCAGAATACCTATACTAAGATGTTTATTTAGAGATGAATTATTCTCAGTAGCCAAACCTGGGAAACAACCCAAACATTAATCTGCAATGCAGTGGCATACTTCACCAGTGAGCAATTGCATGAATAAATGATAGCTGCAACAAACAAATTAAATAATCTCAAATATTTTATGAAAGATGCCATTCATCAGTAGATGATCTAATACAAGGTTGGGGGTAGGGGAATGAGGGATCAGGGAAAGGGGAGGAGACGTGGGATGAGAAGTCACGGTGGGTGGTACACCTCTTGGGGGCAAGACACAATTACAAGAGGGACTTTATCTAACAAAAAGAATATTTGTTAAAGCCAATTTAGTTAACGAAGATGACGGGGGAATAAGATCAGCTAACTCAGTTGATGTTTGCTAGTTCTGCTTTTTTCTATTTTTTCTCATTTTTTAATCTTCTGGTGATTTGAACAAACTTCCTTTGTTCCACTTCATCTGATACTTAAAAATATTTTTTTCTAGTGAAGTCTGGAGTTAAATATTATCTATCTATTGCTTTTCTCTGAGTAAGAAAAGAACTTTTGCATATTTTTACCTTTCTACCCCTTTCCTATCTGCACCATATTCCACGGTGAGATGTCCTAGAATTTTATATTTAGATTTTTTTTTAAATTATGTCAATAATTAGTTAGACATATGTTTATTTTTTTTGTAATTTTAAACACTTTTATTTATTCTAGCCTAACATTTTCTTAAAACTATTCATCCTTAAACAATTCTTTCAGGGATATCCTCTAATTGGTAAATATATCTGAGCCTTTGAATGATCAAAAATATTTTCCCAGTTCATAGAATATGTCTTTTCTATGTCTTTTTGCTGTGTCCTCACATCTAGAAAGGGGTCTCTCTTTGGCCTTTCTTAACAGGCAATAATCCCATTAATGAGAGCTCTAATCACCTTCCAAAGATCCCACATCCTAATACCACCACCTTGGGGGTTAGAATTTCAACATATGAGTTTGAGAAGGGAAGCGAGGGGCACGAACATTCAGAACATAGCACATGGGCTTCCTATTCCAATATATCCATCAACTACGTGTGAAGCAACCCAAACTTTCTCCCACCACCACAGAATATCTTTCACCTCTATAACTTTCCTTTTATATATTTTACATTCAATAGAGTTTGGGGAAGCAGCACCACTGTGAATGACAGGAAATAGAGCATTTATAACAGAGGTTAACGCTTCACCCAGTGGGAACTCACAAAGAAGTCTTTGGAAGACCTGTAACTGTGGTATGAACCTTGGGTAGGCTGTGTCCCACGTCCCTAAAAACAGCTGTGTGTGCATCAGGGAAGGGCAAAGACACATTCAGGAGAACAAGTCACCATCTGAAGAGCAAGGGAAACCTGTGTCTATCTCTGACTGCCTCCAACTTGACAGGGCAAATTATCTGCTTCAGTTTCAACTCCTTCTAACCTGGTATGTACTGTAAGGAAATTCTGGGAAACCCAGCTAAGTTGACACTGTAGAAAGCCACCACAGTTCACTTCTGTCAACTGGGTATCTGGCACATTTCTTTGATCATAATTAATCTTCAAATAAATAAAATCATGTTTCTGCCTCCAGTGTTCCAACCACGTCTCATACAAATAAGAACACCCCAACCACTCCCCAAAGAAGATACATGGTTATACCTTCTACCTCTAGGGAAGGTTCAGTCAGCTTCTAGCTGAGTCATATGACCTTTTCATATGTCTTAGCCTTAATACTAAGGTACAAGATTAATCTAGTCACATTTGAGAGGATAGGTGTACAGGAGAAAGAGGAGAAACTGGTGAATTGTACGTGAATATATTCATATCAAAATAAAGAAAAACACTCATATTTTTTTAATCCTCATTTCTGTAATTGCTCACAGTATAGCTGTATTTACAATCGTTTTTTACCCACTCTTCATGGTTTAATTTCTCTGCTGTCTGCAATCATTTTGACAGATTGTAGCTGTTTGTCTGATGGGGCAACCCAGATCATCTTTCATTCTGAAGGTCTAAGCCAAGAGCAACTCCATCCTATCTGGTGTTATAGAACTTTTCCACCAATTGCTATTTAGGACTCAGGAGCATTAAAAGTCACCCTAAAAGGTATCTTATATTTCAGATACACAGCTTTTCACTTTCATTGTGTAGTAGCAACCTAATGCTTCTTTGATAAGGATAACTAATTCTTACATTAAATATGAAACCTAATATGGCCAAATGTCATTTTCACATTTTTTTAACAAAATAAACTTTTAATCTTAGAATACTTTTCGATTTTTAGAAAATTTATACAGATAATATGGAGAACTCCTGTATATAATTATTTTCCCTTATTGTTAACAGGCTTACATTGGCATGGTACATTTTTCAGAATAAACTAATATTTTAAAATTATTAAGAAAGTTCCTATTTTGTTCAGATGTCTTTAATTTCCTGGACTCTACCCAGGAAGCCACACTGCATTAGTTGTCATCTCTCTTTAGTTTTCTCTAGGCCATGACAGATTCTCAGACTTCCTTTGCTTGGGTGCCCATGACAGTTTTGAGGAGTACTGGTCAGCCT
Organism: Nycticebus coucang; assembly: GCF_027406575.1. Classification (NCBI taxonomy): domain Eukaryota; kingdom Metazoa; phylum Chordata; class Mammalia; order Primates; family Lorisidae; genus Nycticebus; species Nycticebus coucang. The sequence goes on from NC_069780.1 coordinate 186,090,435, forward strand.
AATCGGAGAATTCTGCAGTTGAGCACACTGACATGAGAACACCATTGCCTCAGAGCAAACTAGCTTCCCCATGTGAAAAATTTTAAGCATAAAAATGCCCCTTCCTTACAAATATGCATAATTTGATCTGTTAAACCAAACATGTAAAGTAAACATGAATTTTGTGTTCATATTTTAAAGGAAAACTAGATGAGAGTAAACTCTCTATATATAAGAAATATGAACAAGGTTATGTTTTCAAGACTTAGGTCCATTTAAAAATTTCATTTATCATCACATTTATTTAAAAGATGACAATTACCTTCATTTGAGTAGTAATTTCATTTATAAAATGGAGAAAGCCATAGTTGCTCAAAAGTGCATTTTTTAAAAATAAATATACTGTTAGGAGTTAAATTATTTCATGACAAAGAGATATGTTGAAGTCCTAAACCTAATATTTGGAAATAGCATCTTATTCGGAGAAAAGGTCTTCACAGAGGAAATCAAGTTAAAGTGAGGCCATTAGGAACAGATCTGATCCAAAATGGTCAGTGTCCATTCAGCAATCTCTCCACTAAAAGTTAAGAGGAGCATTATTTGAAAACAAAGAAACATATATAAGGAACAACAGTACCATGGTTGGACAAGATTCCACCCTGACAATTTTGTCATGTAATCAAAAATGATTTGCGAATCCTCTGAAGGCTACACTGGCTTGGCCGGAAGAGGGTGCTGCTCAGAGATTTTAGCCTTAATATTGATGATTTTATTTTCTATTATAAGGGAAAAATGCCTTTGTGATTGGTAAACACACACACCCTACACATAAGGAAAGAGTTCATTGTTCATCAAAAAAAATAATAATAATCACAAAATAATTTAGAAGGCTAATTCCAAGGCTAGCCATTGTCAATTAATAAACATTAAAATTAACATTACATAAAAGTTAATATGACAGCTTTATCAGGATATAAACTCTATTAGCTGATTAATTTTCAATGTTCCCTACTGAGTTACTATTTTTTATAATATTCCAATGAGAAAATAGTAAAGTTCAAGTAAGTAATTCCCCAGACTCACACCGCATGTAAGTGAAGTGTAGCGTTTACACTTTATTTAAAAAAAAAATATGAAAATGACATTTGGCCATATTAGGTTTCATATTTAATGTAAGAATTAGTTATCCTTATCAAAGAAGCATTAGGTTGCTACTACCACCAGATCTCTACCACCCGCCGTGAATTTAACACACTAGTAAAACAATACCATATTCAACAAGTGCAAAGTGAATGTTTTTATCAAACACGGGAAGATTCGTGGGGAAATGAAGCCTCGGAGTGGCCGTTATTTAACTGTCTCATTTCATTTCCCTTTCCATTATCCTTGCCTAGATTTCCCAACCAGTTATTCTGCTTTTGGGTCATAGATTCAGTTTCATTTTAGATATTTAATACTTCTTCCTTTAACTCTTTGTGATTTATAAATATCCTTACTTCCAAAAGGTGATAGGTTCACCTTTTATTTTCTTTTTTTGAATTGAATTTCTTGTGCTTGTTTGTTACATGTTGTTAGTGTTTTGTGTATAAGCAAATATCAAGGGAAATTTAATATTTGAAGATAACTTTGAGGATACTATTTCTCATCTGGTTATTTTGAAAGTATATTTTCCAGCTCGCCAGACCTCCACAGTTCTGAGCAGCTCCTAAGCTGGCAGCTTGTGGGGTATAAATTTTATAGCACGGGTGGAGATTGCTGTCAGTCTCTGCTCCTTCTGAGGCTCCATCTTGTCATGTCTGAGACTTCCTTCTTCTTGCAATAATCCTGCCAATCCTGGGGTAGTTTTATTGCCCTTCCTTGCCCATTGTGCTATGCTGGTTAACGGAGAACATTATCTTTCTTTTGTTTCATTTAGGCAGAAGTTCATACACACAGTTCTTATTAAGTAAATAAATATATATGGAAAAATAATGTTCATGCTTCCATATATTTTCTCATTTACTCTTCACAAATCTAATTCTATATAGACGAAAAGATTGAGGTTTGGAGAAATTAAATTAATTCCAAGTAACACATTTGTTTTGGTTTCTATTTTTTTTTTTAATTTTAATAAATGGCAACACTAGAATTCTATGCTTCACTTGCATGCCCCTCTTGGTTTGGCTCAAGTTAAAGTTAAATTATACACCAAGAATTACTTGATCATTGACTTATTTATTTGTGATTGACGTTTTATTATTAAACATAGAATAATTATACTATAAGTCATCTGTCATTGATAGCATTCACATGGCAGGTATTTTTCTGAGGCAGTAAATCGACTAGCCTGAATCAGAGAACTTTCTTACCTGCCTTATGACTGAGAAACTCAATCTATCAGCAAGAAGATAAACCAATAAAAATGTCCACCAGCATTTCAGCAGCCTGAAAACACTATATTATGCTTTATATTCAGCTACTACGCTGCAGCTTTCCGAAAGTTGCTCCACAGTGATTTTCCAGTTATAGAACGGGGGGGAAGTGTGTGTATATACATTTATATATATATATATATATATATACACAGAGAATGTGCCAAAATATGTACACTCATTTTAAGAAACGGGGGGAAAGATATTAAAATTGTAATACTCAAAATATACCAGTAACAAAAAATGAATACAAGTTGCATAAAGCACCTTTTATAATCGCAAAGTCACATGTAACTTCACTATTACAAATTTAATGCAGTTTATACATCTTTTTCTTTCTTAAAATGTGTATACATTTTTGGCACCCTCTGTGTATGTGTGATATCTATCTATATCTATCTATATCTATATCTATATATAGATATATATTTCACAAGTTATGACACCAAAAAAAGGTAAAAGAATTGTTGTCTGGACACCAAACTAGACATGCAGGAGTCACACTCACTCAGAGCAGAACAAATATCTCCAACTGGTAGACAATAAGATGATGCCTCCTGAGAAGAATGGGAAGACATCTTTTGGCATTGTTATTCTGCATAGAAAGCAATCTTCCTAATAATAATTATTTTTGTAAAGTTGGTAGCTATCCATTACAAAAATTTCAAGAAGATGACAAAAGAACACAGTTTTAAAAGCCCCTATACATGTGATTGAATACAATCATGCAAAATAAACTTCGTATGTTATAGAGACAACACACATCTTTCTGAATGTGTAGATAGACAAATATCTGATTATGGAGTATATGAACGTAGTACATATAAACGGTATCACACAATGTCATCTTAAAAAACTTTGCAGGTGGTAGCTGGTAGGGGAGGTGTGATGAGAGGGGTCTCAATGTGAGCTCCTGGTGAGCCACCGGACAGTCCTGAAGCCCTGCAGGCTAGAGTTACTGCTGTTTTCTGTCTGAGGTCACAGCACCCTGCAACCTGAATCCATACCTGATTCACCAAGATGAGCCTCAAGGGTGCACCAAGACTCCTGGACCTGGCTGTGCAGAGCCTGGTGAGAAATGAAGCCTTAGCCATCTCTGCTCTAGAGGAGCTGCCCAGGGAGCTCTTCCCACCGCTGTTCATGGAGGCCTTCACCAGGAGATGCAGCAGAGTCCTGATGGCGATGGTGCAGGCCTGGCCCTTCACCTGCCTCCCTCTGGGGTCCCTGATGAACATACGTGACCTGGAGATGTTGAGAGCAGCGTTGGACAAGCTGGATGCACTGCTTGCCCAGAAGGCTCAGCCCAGGAGGTGGATCCTGCAAGTGCTGGATTTGCAGGATGTGGGTAAGAACTTCTAGACCATGTGGTCTGAAGTGGTGGCCGATACTCGCTCACCAAACACCCTGGATAAGAGGGAACAGGGAAGAACTGTTTGGGTTTGGGAAGGGAGAAGACCTTCAAGGTGACTGCAGATCTCTGCCTCAATGTAAGAACACTGGATGAATCCCTGAAGTACTTCTCAGCGTGGGCCAAGCAGAGGAAAGAGTTCGTCCACCTGTGCTGTAGGAAGCTGGACATTCTTGTAGTGGCCTTACAGAATATCAGAAATGCCCTACAAACGGTGGACCCGGACTGTATCCAGGAGGTGAATGTTAATTGCCATTGGAAGCTGCCCACGCTGAGACAGTTTGCTTGCTCATATACCTGGGCTATATGAGTCACCTTCAGACACTCCTTGTCTCCCATATCAGTGCACCCACCTACCTTTCCCTGGTGATGAGGAATAATTACGTGCTCCAGTTCGCCCTACGCTCCTTAACCTGGACCATCTCCAGGCACTTCATATGTGCTCTGATTCCTTCCTTGAAGGCCACCTGGACCAGGTGCTCAGGTGCCTCAAGACCCCATTGGAGACTCTCAATAATCCACTGCCCACTTGTTGAATCGGACATGAGACATCTGTCTTGGTGCCGGATGCTCAGTCAACTAAAGCACCTGGTCTTGACTAATGTGAGACTGACTGATTTCAGCCCTGAACCCCTTCAACTCCTGCTGGAGAGAGTTGCTGCCACTCTGCAGACCCTGGACCTGGATGACTGTGGGATCTTGGATGCCCAACTCAGGGTCATCCTGCCCAGCCTGAGCTGCTGCTCCCAGCTCATGACCTTCAGCTTCTGTGGGAACCAGATCTTCATGCCAGCGCTGGAGGACCTGGTACGCCACACTGTTGGGCTGAGCAAGTTTAGCATGGGGCAGTACCCTGTGCCTCTGGAGACCTACGATGCTTCGGGAACATTCTACCAAGAAATACTTGCCCGATTTGCAGCTAAGCTGAGGTGGACACTGAGGGATTTGAAGTCGAAAAAGATCTTCTTTGGCACAGCCCCCTGCACCGAGTGTGGCAATGCAGTCTTCTATGACCTGAACATGGTTTGGCACTGCTGCTGAGTGACCGGCTAGTTTGGGCAGATGTACCACACTCTGCTGCACACTTGGAAGCTGGAACCTGGGACTTCAGTGCATCCCAAAGAGAGCACTGAACCCATCATTGGAGACACCTGCCCAGAGGAAATGGGAAAGGGATGGTGATGCAGCAGGTGGAAGGACCTGGGAGGAAGGCTGACCTCGGGAGCCTTCCTGTGGGGACATGTGTCCTAGAGAGTTAGAAATAGTAATCAGGGCTCAGTGCCTGTAGCACAAGCGGCTAAGGCACTAGACACATACACCAGAGCTGGTGGGTTCAAATCCAGCCTGAACCCCCTAAACAATGACACCTACAACCAAAAAATAACGGGGCGTTGTGGTGGGCACCTGGAGTCCCAGCTACTTGGGAGGCTGAGGCAAGAGAATCACTTAAGCCCAAGAGTTTGAGGTTGCTGTGAGCTATGATCACCATGGCACTCTACTGAGGGAGGCATACTAAGCCTCTGTCTAAAATAAAAAGTAAATAAAAAGATTATAAAATAATAAAAGAAATAGGAATCAGAATTTCTAGAGCAGGATTGAGGCTTGAGAGGTATATGGGGAGTCACCTCTGCATGGATGGATGTAAATAAACAGGGCAGGGCATGAAGGCTCAGACCTGTAATCCCAGGTCTTTGGGAAGCAGAGGCAGCAGGATCATGCAAAGTCAGGAGTCCAGGCTGCAGTGAGCTATGATTACAGCACTGTAGTCCAGCCCGGGTGACACAGTGAGATTCTGCCTCCAAAAAAAACAACAAAAAAAGAAATTCCCAGCATCCTGGGAGGCTGAGGTAGGTGGGGTGCCTGAGCTCAGGAGTTGGCAACCAGCCAGAACGAGACCCCATCTCTAAAAAATAGTTGGGTGTTGTAGGCACCTATAGAGCCTGCTACTTGGGAGGCTGAGCCAAGAGGATCACTGGAACCCATGAGTTTGAGGTTGCTGTGAGCTATGATGCCACAGGGTTCTACCGAGGGTAACAAAATGAGACTGTCTCAAAACATTAATAAATAAATTAAATGAAAATTAAAAAAAAAATTTTGCAGGTGCACATATGGGTACTTAAGGGAAGAGTTATATTTTGATGTGCTTGCATTGCTAGAAATGATGATTTAAATAAGCTTAAAACCAATATTTGTTTATTATAAGTAGGTTAGAAATTGAATTAAAAAATTATTACAAATGATGAGCAAAGGGAACAAAGACAGGAAAGAAGTGGATCAGAGAAAAGCCTAGACACATCCAGACTACAGGATCCCTGGAGAAATCCATGATCTGTTGCAAAATATAATAGCCTGGAAGCCTGGCCGTCTAAGACAAGAGAGTGTCTTGCTGAAGTTTCACCCCTTTCCCTCTCTAAGCACTCAGAGGCCAAACTCCCACAAGTGGAACTGCTCTCTCAGAAGGAGTGAGGCAGGGGATTGGGAAGATTTACCAGAGAAAGTGAAACATGCTGGAAAGAGCACAAATGCTCTGATACTGGTTGGAAAGAAGAAGTTTCTTGGGGAGGTGAGAAGAAAGTGCCCCTTCCCTTCCATTTCTCAGTATGGCACAGTGCCCAACTGCCCACAAGGCTTCTCAGAGTCTTAATTGCTGATCTTGGGTTTGTGTGCTGGTCTAATTGGGGTTGACCTTGACTTCCCACACCTGAACTCTGTTCCTTTCCCAGGATTTGTGTTAGGATCAAAAATAACATTGAGTGATAAAAGTAAGAAGTAAATCAATGCAATTAAAGTAGTTAGTCAAGGAAATAGTTTGGTTATAAAATGCAAGCTGAGCAAGATCCATGATGTAAGGATTTAGCCTCTCCCTGTTTAATGTATGTATTAAAAAGGGAGTTAGACTGGAGAGAGGGTCTTCCCACTTACCTCACACTTGAAGGTGGTCAGCCACCCTGATCCAGCTGCTCTTAAAAAACTTTCTCTTTGCATCCTGACTTTCATTTTTCTCTCATCCTCTCAATTCCAGCAGTAACTGGAATATAACTCATGGTATAATTTGGGGCTAGGATACTGCTTTATCTCACTCACCAGATACTTTGTGTGGGATGCAGAGCATCTCAATCTCTGCCCACAAGTCCAGATTTGTCCAGACTGAAAGCCACTGACACTTGACTTTAGTCATAAAAGATGAAATTCTCCATGGCATAAGAATAGGAATTTTCAACCTTGGTACTGTTTACATTTCAGGCAGGCTAATTCTTAGTTGCGAGTGGTCTTTCCCATTGTCACATGGTTAGTGGCATCTTTGGCCTCTTCCTATAAGGTGTCACTCTCTTCCCAAGCTGTGAGAACCAAAAGTGTCTCCAGACATTGTCATCTGCCCCCTATGGGGCACACCATCCCTCCTGACAGCCACCGAATTAAAGATGTCAGAGGAGGAAGAGCATGCTGCTATGTGGTGTTTATTCAAAGCCCTAAGGCAAAAGTCACAACAAAACCTCCTTTGTGTCTGAAGCACAAGTCAAACCATCAGCAGCAAATGTCATATACCTTTGAAAAGCTACAGCTATTGTGCCACTAGGCCCTGGTTGAAATGGAGCCCTTGAATGTGGACACCAAGTGACCAAACAGCCAAAACTATCCATCATAAGCTGTCTTCCACTTAGCTCACCAAGTCAACAGGTTGAGTGGACCCTGCCATAATTCATTGTAAGTCTGGATGTTATATCCATGTTTGAACTGAAGCTAAACCAAAAGTTATAAGAAATTGCAGTATCAGTTTGTCAAGACTTGGAGCTTATTGTGCCTGTGAATAGAAGAGAAGGAAATAAGATACTCCTCACTGAAGAGGCATAGGCTGGCTGATTGGATAAAAAAAGCACAAGCCATGCATTTTCTGCCCGTAGGAGACACACCTATCCTCAAAGGACAAAGTAAAACTCAGGATTAAGAGATGGAGAACAATTTTTGGGGCAAATGGAAATCAGAAGAAAGGAGGGGTTGCAATCTTATTTTCAGGTACAAGTGGATTTAAAGCAACTAAATTCCAAAAAGACAAAGATGGACACTTCATATTGGTTGAGAGAACAATACAACAAGAAGGCATTTCAATTCTAAATATTTATGCACCCAACTTAAATGCATCCAGATTCTTAAAAGACCTTAATTAGTCTGAGCAATATGATATTCTATAACACCATAATAGCCAGGGATTTTAACACTCCTGTTACAGAGCTAGACAGATCTTCTAAACAAAAACTAAACAAAGATATGTGGGACTTAAACATCACCCTAGAACAACTGTGCTTAATAGACAGAACACTAAAGAATATACATTCTTTAGAATATACATTCTAAAGCTAAAGAATATACATTCCTTTTGTTGGCCCATGGATCATTCTCCAAAATAGATAAAATCTTAGGACAAATCAAACCTCAGCAAAATCAAAAGAATTAAAATTAACACCTTGTGTCTTCTCAGACCTCAAGACAATAAAAGTGGAACTTAACTCCAACAAAAACTGTCATCCCCACACAAAGGAATGAAATTTGGGTCAAGGGAGAGATAAAAAAGGAAATCATTAACTTCCTTGAGCATAACTACAATAAAGATACAAGCTATGAAAACCTGTGAGGCACTGCAAAAGCAGTCCTAAGAGGGAAATAGATACCTATGTCTGAAAAACAGAAAGAGAGCACATAAACAACCTAATGAATCATTTCAAAGAAATGGAAAAGGAAGAACAATATAATCCCAAACCTAGAAGAAGAAAAGACATAACCAAAATTAAAACAGAAAGAAATGAAACTGAAAATAAAAGAATCATTCAGAAAATTAAAGAAACAAAAAGTTTGTTTCTTGAAAAGATAAAGAAAATTGATCAACCATTGACCATATTAACCAGAAAAAAAAAATCTTCAATAACCTCATTCAGAAAAAAATGCAGTAAATAACAATTGATATCACAGACATACAAGAGATTTTTTTTCTACTTATCAAAAACTCTATGCCCAGAAATTTGACAATGTGGAGGAAATAGACCAATACCTAGAATCTTTCTAGACTTAACCTGGAAAAATTAGATCTCTTGAATAGACCAATGTCAAGCACTGAGAGTACAGAAACAATAAAAAAGCTTCCAACAAATAAAAGCCCAGGACCAGATGGCTTCACATCAGAACCCTATCAAACCTTCAAAGATGAGCTTGTACCTATAGTTCAGAACCTATTACAAAACATTGAAAAGGAAGGAATCTTCCCTAGCACATTCTATGAAGCAAACATGATCTTAATTACAAAACCAGGAAAGGATGCAACCAAAAAGGAGCACTACCAACTAATTTCACTTATCAATACCAAAGCATGAATACTTAAAAATTCTTAGCTAATAGATTGCAGCCACTCATTAAAAAAATTATACATCATGATCAAGTAGGCTTTATCTAAGGAATACAAGGCTGCTTTAAGATACCCAAATCCATGAATGTAATAAATCATATCACTACAAGCAAAAACAAAGACCATATGATCCTCTCAATAGATTTGGAAAAAGCCTTTGACAAAAATCTAGCATTCTTTTCTAACAAGAATATATAAGAAAATAGGCATAGGTGGCATATATCTTAAGTTGATTGAACCCATCTATGACAAACCCATAGCTAACATCATAATGAATGAAGTAAAACTGAAAGCTTTTCCACTTAGAACTGGAACCAAAGTTGTCGTCTATCACCACTATTATTCAACATTATGCTGGACATTCTAGCCAATGCAATCAGGCAAGGAAAGGATATAAAGGACATCCAAATGGAGGCGGAGGAGGCCAAACTCTCTCTCTTGCTGATGATATGATCTTAAACTTAGAAAACCCCAGAGACTCAACCACAAAACTCCTGAAAGTGATCAGGAAATACAGTAACATCTCAGGGTATAAAATGAACTTCAACGAACCAGTAGCCTTTGTATACCAGTAGCCTTGTAACAAATTTGTATAACTCTATTCCAGTAGCCTTGTAACAGCCAAGTTGAGAACCAAATTAATTTGTGAAGGGACACAATTCCCTTCACAGTAGCTTCACATAAAATGAAATACTTAGGGATATACCTAACAAAAGAGGCAAAAGATCTTTTCAAAGAGAATTATGAAACTCTAAGGAAAGAATAGAAGAAAATACTAAGAAATAGAGGAACATACCATGTTCTTAGCTGGGAGGAATCAACATTGTGAAAATCTCTATTCTACCCAAAGCAATCTACAGACTCAATGCAATCCCCATTAAAGTAGCAAAATCATCTTTTGAAGAACTGGAAAAAATAGTGCTTCATTTTGTATGGAACCAGAAAAAACCCACATAGCTAAGGTTATTCTTACTAACAAAAACCAAGCTAGAGGCAAAACACGACCAGACTTTGGGCCATATTACAAGTTCACAGTAATCAAGGCAGCATGGTATTGGCATGAAAATAAAAACATAGCATATGGAACAAAATAGAAAACCAAGAGTTGAAACCAGTCTCTACCTGCCATCTGATCTTTGATAAACCAAGCAAAAGCATACAGTAGAGGAAAGAATCCTCAAAGAACTCAAATTAGACCTCCCATTTGATCTTTCAATCCCATTACTGGGATTAACTAACTACCAACTAACTATTCAACAAATGGTTCTGGGAGAACTGAATAACCACATGTAAAATACTGAAACTTGACCAACACCTTTCATCATTTAAGAAAAGTAACTAAGACACAAAATGATAAAAATCTTGGAATAAAGTGTGGGGAAAACTCTTGATGATGTTAGACTGGGAAAAGATTTAGGTATACCTAACATAAGAGGTGAAAGATCTTTTCAAAGATTTTATAACAAAGACTTCAGTGGCCATGGCAACCATGACAAAAATTAACAATTTGGCCTTAATTGATCTGAAAAGCTTCTGCACATCTAAGAACATAACAAATAAAGCAAAAAGACGACCTTCAGAATGGGAAAATATGTTTGCAGGGTATCAATCTTACAAAGAGTAGATAACTAGAATCTACAGAGAACTCAAATTAATCATGAAAAGAAACCCTAAACAATCCCTTCTACCACTAGGCAAAACATATGAACAGAATCTTCTCTGAAGATGGTCCCTGACAATCGTCCCTGATCATCAGAAAAATGCAAATCAAAACCACCTTGAGTTATCACCTATACCCAGTAAGAATAGTTGTAAACAATATTACTATAAAGAAATGCCCGAGGCTTGGACAAAAGCTTAATAACTAAGATCTACCAAGAACTTAATCAACAAAAATCCCATATATCACTGGCCAAGAGACATAAGTGGAATCTTCTCTAAAGAAGACAGACGAATGGCTAACAAACATTAGCCATGGATGTGGCTTAAAAATGCTCATTGTCCTAATCATCAGAGAAATACAATCAAAACCACCATGAGATATCACCTAACCCCAGTGAAAACAGCCCACATCACAAAATCTCAAAGATGCAGATGCTGGCATGGATGTGGAGAGAAGGGAACACTTTTACACTGCTAGCGGGACTGCAAACTAATACAACCTTTTTGGAAGGAAGTATGGAGAATCCTCAAAGAACTCAAATTAGACCTCCCATTTGATCCTGCAATCCCATTACTGGGATTAACTAACTACCAGAAGAAAAAAAATCATTTCGTCATAAGGACATTTGCACTAGACTGTTTATCGCAGCTCAGTTTTACAATTGCCAAAATGTGGAAACAACTTAAATGCCCACCAACCCAGGAATGGATTAACAAGCTGTGGTATATACCATGGAATACTATTCAGCTATTAAAAAGATGGAGACCTTACATCTTTTGTATTAACCTGGATGGAAATGGAACACATTCTTCTTAGTAAAGCATCACAAGAATGGAGGGAAATGGAACACATTCTTCTTAGTAAAGCATCACAAGAATGGAGAAGAATTAATCCAATGTGCTCAATTCTAATATGAAGGCAATAGATGATCTAACACATGGCGGGGGTAGAGGAACAAGGGATTGGGTAGAAGGGAGAAAGGAGGTCTTTTATGACAAAGACTTCATCACGGTGTGTGGCACACCTCTTGGGGGCAGGACACAATTATAAGAGGGACTTTACCTAACAAATGCAATCAGTGTAACCTAATTCTTTGTACCCTCAATGAATCTCAAACAATAAAACAAAAGGAATATGTTTTTATCAGTAAGTTTAGTGTTCACGAATATGAATAAAACAAAATTAATTAATGTTCTTGTGGCTAAAGTGTAAAAGAAAACAAGTTGAAAAGACTCCCAAGTCAGGATGAAGAAGGACATTACTTCATCAAAGATGTTACAATGTTACCCTAAAATACATGCCAATTCATGCTATAATTCATTGGGTATCTAATTTGAGGTATTAATGCAAAACCCTGAAAAAGAATAAAATAGTGCAGTCAACTTTTTGTAGGCTTATTTTCCCCAATTAATATTTCTTAGGAAAAGTTACAATGCTAAAAAGGTATTACAGAATAGTAGAAACCAATAGTATTGACCATAATTTTTCTGTTACTGTTTTTCTCTTATTGTTTCTGCTATTATTTTGCAGTTTATTTTTTCTTTATTTTTGAATCATTTGTTTATGTATTTTTTTTTTTTTTTTTTTTTTTTTAGAGACAGGTCTTACTTTGTTGGCCCCAGGCTGGAGAGCAGTGTCTTTTCACAGACAAGACTATGATACACTACAGCCTCAAATTCAAGAATTTAAGCAGTCCTCTTGCCTCAGCCTCCCCAGTAGCGGGGGCTACAGTGTTTCATAGTTTCTATTCCTGGTTAGAAACACAATCATGAAACCATAGCATCCTGAAAAAAATTTTGTTTTTCGCTGTTTCTGATCAAATTTGAACATTTCCTCCAATGTCACAACTCATAATAATCTTAGTTGATGTAACCGACCAGGCAGTATCTTTTGCAGAACTTATTGATGGATTTGACTGAGATAAAAAAGACCACCGTTGTTCACCAATATTCCCTAGGTGCAAACAAGTCACTTCCTCACACATGGGAGCAAAATTTCCATATTATTGGACTATTTGCTGTTTTTTTAGAATAATAAAAAATGAAATCATTGTTTAAAAGTCAGAAGCTAGAAAATTGGCCAAATAAGTTATTTCCACAGAATTTATACACAGAGAATGTGACTGCTCATATTTTCTATAAACATTAAGCAATCGAAGGAAAACAGCTTGTGTGAAAATAAATATCAGGTTACACTCTTCCACACTAATTAAACCGAGAAGAGTGGGATCTAAAATATATAATTTTTTATTTTAGGTCACTTCTTCCGGGGATAGATGACTTTGTCTGATGTTACCTGGTAACAGTGAATTGATGGTTTTCAAATATTGCATTCTAACGATCTCCAGGAGTTATAAACAAGGTCAGCAAGTCAATATAGTTTCCTTTTCCATTTTAAATCATTAAGAAGTAAGTTAGATGTCTGGTATATATATTGCCAATTATTTCAAAATACTATGTGATGATAATAAGGAAGCCAGAGTATATATTGGTGCTGGATGATCATTGGCAGAGAGCAAGGTAGCAAAACCAGTAGGTTCATTATCTTACTCACTGGTAGGATTAAGGAAGGTAGAGGGCTCAGAGGACTCAGAAAAGGAAATATGAGATGAACAGATTCTTGCTCCACAAGTGACTTTTAATATGATAATTCATTAAGTACAAAGGATAACCTTTATAAAAATCTGTATTATTTTTTACATGTTAAATGTTAGCACACCAATTTTCCTCCTCCAATTTAATCATCACCCAAACAACATTCCCTTTAACCTGGTTAATTTCTCTGGTGACCTTGTTTCCATTCAAAGCAGAAGACCTTGTTAGTTCAAAGAGATTGTTCAGTACAACAGTAGACAATTCAATATACAGCATCAAAATAAATAAGCTTCAGTAACATTTATTTTTATGAACAAAGTAATTAAAATATAAAATACGGACTCTAATCCTATCATCTCAGGTTGAAGATCATTACCAAATGAAGCCAATTTTAACTTTACTTATATCTGAACAGCAATTTGAGTGAGTCACAAGGGTGGGAAGGAAGCATATTTGAATTAATAGGAGAAATTACAACCCCGGTAAAAGAATATTAATCTCCCCTAACCCCCTGTTGTAAAAACGTTCTCCCACTAAAAGATTTAGAGGCCATTAAAAAAGCAATGCACATTTAAAGGAAAATACAGACTGAGCCGGAGTAGAACCTGTACTGCCCAGATATGCACAATAATGTTTATTTAGAACTATAAATTTAAAAGAAAAATAAATAATGAAATATAGTCTATTAACTTTTTTTTTTAAGCAGGAGAAGAAAAAAATATGCTTGCAGGAGAAATGAAAATATTTTTTAGCATAGCAGCTAAGGTAAAATAAATCATCAGCCCATCTTACACCACTAAGGCAGCATGGCCTCTCCTGTGACACCCAGGCTACCAGCAGGAGGGCAGGACATGTCACAGGGAGGAGACTGTGTAGGTGCCCAGATGCTGCTCTGACCTCTGGCCACAGACATGGGGAAGACGGAGCAGGCCAGGGATTCAGGTAGAGCTGCCTCAATCCATCCCTCCTGTCCGAAAAAAAGAAGGCAACCTCTGCGGGGGGGGGGGGGTATGGTAGACACTTTTATTTCATTTGAAATTCAAACTAAAAATCTGACTTGGGAAATGGAGGAAAGAGCCAGGATCTGACGGATGTGGTGAAAACTGAAATAGTATTTAATCTGCAGCTAAAGAAATGCAACTATCTTGCTTTCAGGTTGATAACTCTGCAGGGAACCAGGAATATATTCTAGAAAATCATTCATGGAAAGAAGAATAATTTATAGCAGTCATGTCACTCTCGGTGGCCTCAGCAGGACTGGTCTCTATGTGATATGTGGGATAATACATGTTTCGAACAGTGAGAAGTGGTTATTAAATACACAGGTTCTTTTCACATAAGTAACCACAGTTTCAGTTGGCTACCCAAGCTCATTTTTAACAGATAAATGAAAGAAAAATTAAACAGCTCCAAGTGATCACAATAATTTTATGTTCTAAAAATGTATTTTAGAATTTAAAAATACATGCAGAAGACACAAATGTGACCAGAATAACACGATGGACTCTATGAGACAAAGGTAAGATATTTGTAGGAGACACTTGGTTATTTGTGGGACAGAATTTGCTGAATTGATCATTTATGTAATTGTCTTACATTCCAAAGGGATATAAAAATACTGCCCTTTCTCAAAGATTAAGGGCATGCACTTTATGCCCAGCCTTGTGTATGTATATGTATATGTGTATATATATATATATTTAAGTTGAATAAATAGGTGTACATTATATCATCTGCCCTGAGACTTTAGATAATTTCAAAACAAAATGATCAAGTATTTATTGGACATTCTCTATTAGTCCTCAAAGCCCACAAATAATAACTATGACCTTGCGAATCCTCAATAAATATTTATTAAATGAATAAAGGGTGGGAGGAAGACTTCTGTTGAATGCTGTGCTATAGCTGAAATCATAGAATATTTAGCATTCATGAAGGGTTTATAATAATTCATCATCGAATCACATTATGAAGCACCCAGGTGTGCAAGGCAGTGTGTCAGGCACTGCCTAGAGCATAATGAAATCAGTTTGAAATCATTTCAGTGCTGTCCGAAAGAGAAAATTTATAATTTTAAGTAACTTTTGCAGAAATAAAATTCTTCTGGTCCTCTAGGAATATTCCTTAAAGCAGTAACACATGTACTATTGAGAACATAAACACTTGCAACCTTTAGCTACATACTTTTAAGATACGTATACCGCTAGACGTCCACCCAGGGAGAACTTGACTTTATAACAGAATACTCACGACAAACACAAAGTCAATCATAGACTGTCTTTGGTAGCTGCTGTGTTCATTTCCTTATTAAAGCTCAGTCAAAATGGGTGGCAAAAGCTCATATTTCATTCTACGTGACCACGCTTCCTCCTCCCACTTGGTATCTCCAAAATCGGCAACTACGAAGTACTAATTACATCTCAAAGTCAAGAATTTTCAACATCAATTGTGGAAAGCAGTGTATTCTAAGGTAGCCATGATACTGGCATATTTGCTCTTCCCTCAAGGTAATTTTGACTCTGATCCCACTGAGAAGTGGTATCTCTATCCTTCACCTTGAATCCGAGCATTGGTATAACTAC
The DNA here is from genome assembly GCF_027406575.1 of Nycticebus coucang. NCBI lineage: Eukaryota > Metazoa > Chordata > Mammalia > Primates > Lorisidae > Nycticebus > Nycticebus coucang. The sequence continues at coordinate 186,106,467 of NC_069780.1, forward strand.
AGTGTAACCACAATGGAAGTGAGGCTGTGTGACTTTGGAGGATAGCACAGCTTCTTCCTGGCTTTCTTGGGGTGCTCACACTTGAAGCCAAGCCATCAGGCTGTGAGGCAGAGCTAGCAGAGAATACGATGCTCATGGGAATGGCTCATGCAACAATTTGTTGATGCTATTGCCAGTTTGTTAGGCAGAAATCAATATGTTAATGATCAAGTTTATAGATACAGTGTCTGTATATAATTTTTCTTTTGTTGGGGGATAAGGGTGTTGCTGTTCATTATCACAGGGACACAGGAGAAGTGTTCATATAGGGCTTGGGAAGAGTAATAACTGGATAAGTGATTAGAATATAAGAACAGTCTTCTGAATTTCCATTAATGATTTTAATTTTTAATTAAATTCATCCATTACTTTCTTTCCACTTTTTACTGAGAGTTGATTGCTATTTTCAGAATGTTTTATATTCCAAGAATATTATACTGATGAAAAATTTTGATTTGATATAAAATTCAAATAGCTCACATAGAGTAAGGGTAAAATGAACAGGCTTTAAATACACCCGAGCCAAACTAGAGTTTTAGTTCTTCCCTAAAGGTTCCTGTGAAAAATTGCAAGTGAATTGGAAATTCACCAAATTTTATTTCATTTGTCTATAAAATGGACATAAAGATCGAATGAATTGTGAGCCAGGGACTTAAGTCAAACATATTAAATGGAAACCACAATTATGTTGGGGGAGATTATCCAGTATTCTATATTATTTTACTAGTATATTGGTAATGTTGCTATTGGAATGTTACTTAGCTAGTATGTAAATGAAATAAACTTGAAACTTAAGACTAAACTAAGAAATGTGAATCTTGTATGTAAGAAAAGAGACAGTATATAACATTTTAATGTAAGAAGGTGTCACCAATCCAAATTTCCAAATTTAATTTTAGACTTGGGTTGATAGGAAAAGTCAGAGGCCTGTACAATTGCTACAGACAATGATCTCTCCATCTTCACCAATGTGGGAACCATTCCCTCAGACTTCACCAAAATTCCAGGTAGAATCCTTTAGACAATTCAAATGCCATCAATACCTAGTTGAAGAAATTTTATCTCCAGAAACTCCTTCATGAATAGACATCAAAGAAAAGAAAAATTTATATAAGCATAGAAGTAGAAGAATGGCATCATTTGTTTACTGCAAAACAGATTCCTAATGTATCAGTTACAAAGACTCACATGTCTTAAAAAGACATTATCATTCCGAAGAGCATGTTACACAGTGACACTAAGAAAATGCAAAACAAAGGTTTAATGTCTTATAAAATGGGCTTTTCCTTCTAAACTTGAAAGTTTTTTTTTTTTTTTTTTTTTGTAGAGACAGAGTCTCACTTTATGGCCCTCGGGTAGAGCGCCGTGGCATCACACAGCTCACAGCAACCTCCAACTCCTGGGCTTAAGCGATTCTCTTGCCTCAGCCTCCCGAGTAGCTGGGACTACAGGCGCCCGCCACAACGCCCGGCTATTTTTTGGTTGCAGTTTGGCCGGGGCCGGGTTTGAACCCGCCACCCTCGGTATATGGGGCCGGCGCCCTACCGACTGAGCCACAGGCGCCGCCCTAAACTTGAAAGTTTTATTCTTGCTTTTAAAAAGTGCATGGAGGATAATGGCCAGCAGGATTTAATTAAAACAAGCAAAACTGAATGCAGGATCCCGATATCTACATTAGTTTTTAGCCTACAGGGACTCTCACTTTTATTCCACTTTAGTTTGGCTTCTTAATTTCACTTGCTTTCTCATAGGAGAAACTGAATGTCTCTTAAAATATTCCACCATCTTTACTATTATTCAAAATACTGGGTTCTTTCATATGCCAGAGCCTGCACAGCACACCCAGAGCCACATGGTGGCGCTACTCTGCGTGCTCATTATTACATGCTGCTGGCACTCCCCAGGGAAAAACAAGACAGACTGCGCTGATCATTGCAGCTCCTTGGAGTCTCTCTTGCAGGATCTACTGAATGTTCTTAACATCATGGATTGTTTCATGTGATTTCATGTGAGGGTGGTAGGGCTAATGCGGATGTGAGCAGCACCAGACTTGAGGAGTATGATTGAAAGAAAGGTAGGGGAAAGGCTGCTATTTCCATGCATTACTTTGAAACAGCTACAGTAGGACTTGCCTGGCTGCTGATAATAATGATACTTTGCTGTTAAGGAAGAGTAATCATAGATTTCCTTTCTTGAAGATACTATACCAGGAAAAGAACAACAGAAACAAAAAAACTGATTCTTTTCATTGTTGTTGTTTACCACTTTTTCTTCTATGTAATATATGCTTATGGTAAAAACATTAGAAAACGTGTATGATCCTCCCATACCGAAATCTGTATTGCTCCCCTTTGAAGCATGAATGCCGATGTTGTTTGTGGACATATAACACGCAAAGCTAACCACACTTCACGCTCTATTATATCCTACTTTTAAAATATAATAGCAATTTATACTCAACTTTTAGACACTGTCATTGTTTAATACGTTCTACCACAGCATTTTTAATAGTTGCATAATACTTATTTGAATAGAATGTATTTTTTTTTTTTTAAATGAGGTTGGTTCACCACTGTTTTTACCATACCCTGGTGGTGCTGAAGCTGATTTAAGCCTCTGCAGAAATGCTTGAAAGAATTTCCAGTCCTGGCCTCTGAAGGCTTGGGTCAAGAGTCCTAATCAGTCCATCAGAACATAGGTATCGTCTCTGCCCATGTTCACCTGTTATGCAAGTACCATGGAAGATGCATTACTTTCCAGTATTCACAATTCTCCAAACTAAACTTGTACACAGTTTTACTCAACCCCCCATGACACCTGCAGACAACTGACCTCTTTCTTTCGCCTACAATTGATCCTCCTCTCACTTCTCGTGTTGCTCAAGGATCGCAAGTTATGTTTTTGCTACTATACATCAGGTGACCTCAATATTTTCTCTTTATTTCCCTGTGATTAGGAGGTTCTTCTGAGGGCTCTCTGAGGGAGCTTTGTTACAATGAGTTTTTCTATACAATATCACCAAACAGTACAAAGTGATGCGATGGACTTTCCCTACTCAAAGTGATGTGAAACTGGGGCTCTCCATCCTCTTTCTCTGGATACTAGCAGTGAGTGGCTGCTAGTCATGCCAAGGATATACCATCCACCTAAACACCACACATACTCTGTATTCTTCATAACTATGCTCTTTTCAAGGTTAAATTTGTGGATGTAAACCTGAACAGCTTTGTCCTTACCACAGTTAGATGCTGAGAATAGGTTCCATATCAAGGCCAGCCCCTGAAATATGATCAGTCCCTATTTTTACCAATTATGTTTTGACCCAAGCATATTCCTTTTCCAATGGATTTTTTATTTATTAATTATTTTTTTGGCCGGGGCTGGGTTTGACCCCGCCACCTCCGGTATGTGGGGCTGGCACCCTACTCCTTGAGCCACAGACACCACCCTCCAATGGATTTTTTTTTTTTTTTTTTTTTGTAGAGACAGAGTCTCACTTTATAGCCCTGGGTAGAGTGCCGTGGCCTCACACAGCTCACAGCAACCTCCAACTTCTGGGCTTAAGCAATTCTCCTGCCTCAGCCTCCCCAGCAGCTGGGACTATAGGCGCCCGCCACAATGCCCGGCTATTTTTTGGTTGCAGTTTGGCCGGGGCGGGTCCAAACCTGGGTCCACCACCCTCGGCATATGGGGCCTGCGCCCCACGGACTGAGCCACAGGCGCCGCCCTTCCAATGGATTTTTTTTACAAGGTTACAAATAACTATAAGGCCAAACACACTCAAAATATTTTTCTAATTTTAAGTTTTAATTAAAATAATTTAAGGTGTCATCAAAGCCACCCATTAAGTCACTACACACAGGGAAAATCGAAAATTGTAGCTGAAAGTTAAAATAAAAAAATAAAAAAAGCCTTTATTTAAAAACATTCAATACAAAATTTTATAAAATATTTACAAAATAAAATATTCTCTGTCGATCATGTCTTTGTGAAATTTTGTAATACACATTATGATATGATTCCTGGTGTCAAGCTAATTAGCACATTCATCTTCTCTGTCATTTTTGTGTGCCTGATGAGGACATTTAAGATCTATTCTCTCATTAAATTTCAGGAACATAACACAGTATTATTATCTATAGTCACCAAACTATTCAATATATCTCTAGAATTTATTCCTCCTCGTAACTGAAATTTTGTACCCTTTGCTTTTAATCTCCCCATAGACCTCTTCCCCCACCCTGGGGTAGCCAAAATAATATTCTCTGCTTCTATGAGAAAACCTTTTAAGAGCCCACATATTATGAGTAAGAGCACACAGAAGGGTCCTGGCTTATTTTAATTAATACAGCATCCCCCCAGTTTGTCCATGTTGTCACAAATGGTATGATTTTCCTATTTTTAAAATCTGAGTAATACTTTATTAAGATACACACACACACACACACACACACCACCATTTCTTTTCCATGCTGCAATGAGCCTGAGAGTACAGATGTCTCTTCCAAATACTGTTTTTTGTTTTTTTTGTTTGTTTTTTTGGGTTTTTTTATTTTATTTTTTTATTTTTACTATTTTATTTTTTTTATTGTTGGGGATTCATTGAGGGTACAATAAGCCAGGTTACACTGATTGCATTTGTTAGGTAAAGTCCCTCTTGCAATCATGTCTTGCCCCCAGAAGGTGTGGCACACACCAAGGCCCCACCCCCTCCCTCCTTCCCTCTCTCTGCCTTTCCTTCCGCCCCTCCCCCATGACCTTGTCATTAATTGTCCTCATATCAAAATTGAGTACATAGGATTCATGCTTCTCCATTCTTGTGATGCTTTACTAAGAATAATGTCTTCCACTTCCATCCAGGTTAATACGAAGGATGTAACAGCCTAAATGCCCACCAACCCAGGAATGGATTAACAAGCTGTGGTATATGTATACCATGGAATACTATTCAGCCAAATACTGTTTTTGTTTCCTTTAGATGTACGCCCAGAATGAGATCGCTGGTTTTTATGATAGCTCTATTTTTAATTATTTAAGGATTCTTCAATCCATTTCCCATAATTGCTGTATCAATTTACATTCCTATCAGCATTGGATATTGGCTCCCTTTCCTCCACATCTTCATCAACACATTTGTCTTTAGTCTTTTCTATGGCAGCCATTCTAACAAGTGTGAAATGAGATCTCCTTGAGGTTTTGATTTGTATGTGGTATTTCCCTGATGATTAGTGATTCTGAAAACGTTTTCATATAGCTATTGGCCATTCGTATGTCTTCTTTGGAAAAAAAAAAATGTCTGCTCTGATTTTTTGCCCATTTTAGAATTGTTGAGTTATATAGGTTCCTTATATATTTTTGATATTAACTCCTTACCAAATATGTTATTTTAAATATTTTCTCCCAAACCATAAGTTGCCTTTTCATTTTGTTAATTATTTCTTTGGCTATACTGAAACTTTTTTTATTTGATGTAACCCTGCTTATTTTTGTTTTTGTTTACCTGTGCTTATTGGGTCATACCCAAAAACTCATCACCACCATCACTGTCAAGGAGCTGTTTCCTTGTGGTTTCTTCTGAGAGCTTTACAGTTTCAGGTCCATGGTTTTCAATACTTTTGGAGCCGATTTCTGTGTGTAGTGTAATATAAGGGTTCAATTTCATTCTTCTACACGTGAATGAATATATGGTTTTACCAACACAATTTATTGATGAGACTATCATTTTCCCATCACATATTCTTAGGAATCAGGTAGAAAATCAGTGTGGATTTATTTCTCAGCTCCTTATTTTTTTCCATTGGTCCATGTGTCTGTTTTGATGCCAGTATCACCATGTTTTGATTACTATGACTTTGTAATGTAGTTTGAAATTAGGGGTAAACATACTTAGTTTAAAATAGAGATTATGACAACCTGTGTGCTATAAACCTGAACAGCTTATTATGCATGTCAAATTCCATCTCTCTCTCTCTCTCTCTCCCAATACAACTCAACCATTTTTCAGCTTACGTATCTTTTCCTTCTATGCTCTGTGTTCTTAGGATATTACATAACACTAAACATACACCAATAATAAAAATTAAATTTGTTGAATTTAAGAGTAAACCCTTAAGTTACTATTCAAAGAGCTCTCATATTTAAACTTATTCATGCAAATGGTTCTAAAGATAGAATAAATAATAAAAGTTAATTTTATACATCAGTTAGAGTTGTAAAGAAGTAAATTATTTAAACCCTTGGAAAACTGTTTCTAGGGTTATTATGAATGAGTACCTTTCAGTCTGTAGGCTAAGAAAAGGATCTTGATGTAGGTTTATTTCTTTAATTTTGATCAAACTGTTTATCTAATATACAGTACTCTTAGATTATTTAAAATATCCTTGGATGTTGTGAATGCCTCATTGATAATTCAGTTTATAAATGATATCATTTTAATGCCAATGCCAAAGTTATGGTGTCAGAGGAAGAAAACTTGTGCGTTTATTTAATACATTTACTCAGAAAGATCTTTCAAACCACTTATTTAGCCAAACTTGCTGTGATGCAATCAGCGCTTTGCTAAGACAAAAAAGAAATGAAAATGAGAGATTTTGCTGAAAATCTGCTCTCAGATGGCAAATGTTCAGGAAAAAAAATCTTTTTTTTTTCCAACTAGCACAATTTGAAGTTTTCATGTTCTTTTGATTTTCCCAGAGTTTTCCACAACTTGCCAACTGAGCCTGAAAGAATGTATCCACTTGGAACCATTATAGATGACAGAAACCAGCACTTACAAGAAAGGTAATTGGGCTTGCTTTTTCCCCCTAAATTCCTCAAAAAGAGCAAAGTAATCTTGGGCAGATGTTCTAATATCTTTTCTTTCTTTCTTTGTTTTTTCCTAGGGAGAAGCCAATGGAATGCCAAAGTCCCATGCTACTTCACATCCATACATGGGGGCCAGTTTGCATACTGATTCTTGGGGCAACTAATCAAAATGTGAGCTTTGCAAAAATAAGGCATTCAGATTTGTGTTGATTGAGTGAACTTCAGGAGCATGGCAAGGAATGTTTCATTAGCATAATGGAGAATAGCAATTAGATTCCATTAATTACTAAGACTGCTTGCCCTTTGAAATTACGTAATTCTTTTTTCCCTCCTTATCTCATCAGTGAGGATATCATTGCCCATATATTTTAGTGAAAGTAAATAAGATAACATTTATTAAGTCTTGAACACATAAGTCTACAACTTATTAAGAATGCAATATACATTAGTTATTACCGTTTCATTGTTATCTTGAAGTATTAAAGGTATCTCCCACACGACAGGGTCTAAGCAATGTAGGTTAAATTAAATTAAGGAAAGAATATGTTTGTTCTAGCAACTCTAACACTAACAAATATGTCTCGGGAGGCATAAAAACCACAACTGTGGGGAATACTTGTATGCTATATTTGGGAAATGAGATATTTTAGAAATTTAAGGTGGATCTACCACAGTAGAGAATAGGTTCTCCTTGACAGAGAGTAAGAAGGGAGTTTCGTTTTTCCTGGCGTCAGAGTACAGTTCCTTCTCCAAAAGATAACTGTGAAAAGGATTGGCATTTAGAATAACAAAAGCCACTTCCAAATTAATGAAATGTTTTTAAGTATTATGAGTACAAAATACTTATATTCTTTTTACTAAATAAAAATACTTTGAAAGTCTAAAGCACCATGCCAAAGTAAACTCAAATATATTTATTTACATCAGTGGAGAAGGTGTAAACCCAAAGGCCACTAAAAACTGAAAACAGGGGCAGAATAATCTCTACAGCCTTCCACGGAAACACTGTCAGGGAATTCCAAGACCAAATAGGGTGAGGCCCCTTTAACAACTTGCAGAAATGTAGGGTGGGATGTAAGGCAAGTCAGAGCTGATGGAGATTTTACTGAGGAATGCAGTGAAATCTCAAGGACAGGACAATGTAGTGGAGTTTCAAAAACAGCTGGTTTAGAAATAGAAGCACCCAGAAAAATGGTTTGCTAGTTTGGAAAAGGTGAATTATAAGTGGTCCTCACACAGAAGGGAGCTTCCTGCCAGGGTGAGAAAAGAATTGTATCCTTTGCACAATCACAAATGTGCTTTTTCACTCAACAAATATTTATGGAGCACCTGCATCATGACCAGCGTGGGCTGCCACGGAACAGAATCAAACAAAAAGTCTTACTTGGAGGGAGTTTATGTTCCACTGTGGGAGACAGACAATGATTAAATGAGAAAACTCAGGCAGAATGTGCAGGATGGTTACAAGTGCTTTGTTTAAAAATAAGGCTAAGAGCTGAGTCAATATTTTAGAGAGGATTTTCAGGAAAGTCTATTCTGCTGAAGTACTTTGAACAGACACTTGAAAGAAATAAGTTAACTTATAAGGAGAGAATGGAGGGAAGGATCTGTTGATGACTCCTGACCTGAAGAAAGGAAGGTAACTGTGATGATCAAATTGTGTATCCACTTCAGTGGTCTGTGGGTGCTCAGCTGACACACTGGCTTTGTGGGCGTCTGCCAGGGTGTTTCTATGGGACTAGCATTTGTGTTGGTGAACCCAGTGAAGTAGACTGTCCTCCCCAATGGGGATGGCCATCAGCCAATCCCTTGAGGACTTGAATTTTTAAAAAGCAGAAGAGGAGGGCGGCGCCTGTGGCTCAGTCATAAGGCACCGGCCCCATATACCGAGGGTGGCGGGTTCAAACCCGGCCCTGGCCAAACTGCAACCAACAAATAGCTGGGCGTTGTGGCGGGCGCCTGTAGTCCCAGCTACTTGGGAGGCTGAGGCAAGAGAATCGCTGAAGCCCAGGAGTTGGAGGTTGCTGTGAGAGCTGTGTGATGCCATGGCACTCTACCAAGGGTCATAAAGTGAGACTCTGTCTCTACAAAAAAAAAAAAACAAAAAAGCGGAAGAGGGCATTTCATCCCTTCCTACCTGGTGTTAAGATGGGACATCAGTCTTCTCCTGCCCTGGGACTTAGATTCATACCACCTAAACCCCCTGGTTCTCAGGCCTGTGGACTCCGACTGGAATCATGCCCCCAGTCTTCTTGGATTCCCAAGTTTCAGACAGTAGACTTCTCAGCCTCCAAAAGTGCATAAGCCAATGCCTCATAATATTACAAATTTATGGTTTGATAGATAGATAGACAGACAGATAGATAATAGATAGATATAGATGATGGGTGGATAGATGGATAGATAAAGAGATAGATAGATGTAATGTGAGCTAGATGGACAGACAGACAGAAAAATCTCCTATTGGTTCTGTTTCTCTGGAAAGTCTTGTTTTACTTAGTGACAATGTTTTGCTTGAACAGTGGTATCCAAGATAGAAGCTACAGGATGATAAACTAAAACTGTAAAAAACAAGTGAGATACGCTCCAGGTCTTGCTTCACTGTTTATTTCTAACCACTGACTAGACTCCTATTTAACCTATTCTTGTACATACACACATAACCTATTCTTGCAAACAGACTTATACATATAAATTTTCATCTGAATATAATTTTAATTCAAATTTATCAGTATATTTTATTGGAAACCCTAATGCACCCCATTTGCTGAGAATTAAAAATCATGCTTAAATAGTTGCTGGCCCTGCAAATGTGATTTATTCATTTATTTATTTTGAGAAAGAATCTCACTCTACCCTCCAGGCTAAAGTGCCACGGTGTCAGCCCAGCTCACTGCAACCTCAAACTCCTGGGTTTAGGCCAGCGGTTCTCAACCTGTGGGTCGCGACCCCTTTGTAACAATGAAAATACATCCTGCATATCAAATATTTACATTTTTCATAACAGTAGCAAAATTACAGTTATGAAGTAGCAACGAAAATAATTTTATGTTTGGGGGTCACCACACATGTGGAACTGTATTAAAGGGTCATGGCATTAGGAGGCATTAGGAAGGTTGAGAACTACGGGTTTAGGCAATCCTGCCTCAGCCTCCCAAGTAGCAGGGACTACCAGTATCCACCCACCAGAATGCCTGATTGATTTTTCTACTTTTAGTAGAGACAGAGTCTCTTGCTCAGGCTGTTCTCAAACTCCTGAGCTCAAAGGATCCTCCTGCCTTGACCTCCCAGAGTGCCAGGATTACAGGCGTGAGCCACTGTGCCTGACTGCCACCAGATATTTTTAATTAGACCCTGAAATATTTGATTAATATTTTATGGGACTTTCATAGGAAACCAATCTCAATTATAGATTGTTTTAAATAAGAAAAGAACAAATTACACCCACTAAAGAAATTTTAAGATAAATAATTGTTTAACTTCAATGGTAAAATTCAAATAGACATGTGCCAAGCAGAAATGTTCTCCTACACCTTTCGAACACTAAGTTTTTTGTAATAATTTCAAGTATGTTTAAAGCCTTAATATCAACTTCAATAAAGAAAATATTACTGTTGATATGATATTCTTACTTTTTGTTGAAAGGGAATGTGAGAGAAATACTATGTAGCTTTAAATACAAATAGAGAGATACATAAATAAACACAGGAGTCTTGACTTTCAGCTATTTAAAGACTTCAAGAGCTGAGTGAAATCCACTGAAATGTAACCTTGTTTTATACACACATAAGTGCATTTATCTTTGAATTAAAGTAGATATTTAAATAAATGCATCAATTAAAAATGTTGGGGAAATTACTAGTTCAATTTAATAAATGTTGACTATTAAATTTTAATTGAATTGGAATCAAATAAAACTAAGAAAATCTGTTGCCAGAAAGTTTATACCTTAATAATAGTAACACAAAATCTTCAGCCTGAAGGAGGCTGATACCAGACAGAAGCCCAGAATTGGGGAAAAAATAAAGACCACTGAACAAGGTAAATAAATATTTGTCTAGATTTTTTTCTTAATTTCTTAAAAATACAACAGGCTATTTAAAGAAAAGTTGTAACATTGTCTTGTGGCGTCTATAATATAATAGTCTATAATATCTGTCAAATATAACACTAAGGCAGGAGAGAATAAATTTACTTTACGAAATACTTTTTAAAACTTCTACCTTGTTTGTAAAGTAGGAAAATATTAACTTTAAGAAAATATGGGGTAAAGTTAGAAGTATATAATTTTCTCACTGCAGCAAAACGTGAAACAATAACGCCAAGAGGTATGATGAGCATCTGGGGCTCAGTTATAACAGAATGCTGGTATATGGTCAAATTTTAAAGGTAAGAAAAGAGGAGGCAAGCCAAGAAAAAAATAAAGGGACAAAGAGAAAACAAATAATAAAATGGTAATATTAAACCAAATTATAAATTATTTCAATAATTACACTTACTATTAATGGATCACAAAACAGAGATTTTTGGAATGGATGGAAATGTAATGGCCAATTACATATTGGCTATGAGAGATTCATTTTAAATATAAAGAAACCAACAGGTTAGAAGAAAATGGACAGGGAGTAGGTATTATGCAATCATTAAGCATAAAAAGGCTGGCATGACTATATCAATAACATAAAGAACACTACTATATTGAAAAGGATATTAGCAGGAAAAAAGGACATTTTTACAATGATAAAAGAGAAAATTCATCAAAAACACAACAATCAGACATGTGCTTCCATGAACAATAGGGTACTTCAAAATACATGGAGTAAGAATTAATATCATTAAAAGAAGGTGTTGATATTTCCACAGCTACTGGAAAGGGTAGCACCACTCTCTCAGTGTTTGAAAGAAAAGCTAGACTAAAAGCATTTAATATAAAAAGGCTATTAATCTAAGCAACACCAGCAACACCTGAGTGATATTTATGGGATGCTATATCCCCCCAAAGTAGAATACATATTCTTTTCACATTTTAATGTTCTGTAAGAATAAAAAATAATAACAGGATTAAATAGTAAAATAGTAAAAAGTATGTTCTCAGAGCAAAAACACTGAAAATATTTAGAGAGTGTAAATATTTGGATAGATATTCAAAATTTATTTGGAAATACTGAAATATTTACATTCTATTCTATTGGAAATTCAAAAACATATTTACAAATTCAAATACTTGAAAATTCAAAAATATACTTCTAAACAATCCATTATTCCAAGGAGATACATACATGTAATAAAAGTGATTAGAATATGTTGCAAATGGAACAAAAGCAAATACAACATATTGAAATTTGTTTAATTCATCAAAATCTATTATTAGTAGGAAAGTAACCACTTTACAATCTTATAGTAACATAGTAAAAGGAAATAAATGAATTATACGTTCCCTCTTAAGAAACTAGAAAGGAGAGCAAAATAAAACCAAACTAAGTAGAATAAAAAATGTATAATAATGAACAATGATGAATATAATTAGAAACAGAGAGATTTAAAAAGAGAAAACAGATTCTTTCAAAGGATACAAGTCTACAAAAGTAGCTGGATTACTACAACAGAGAGAATTTTAAATATTAGAAATGTACAACAGACATGAAAAGGATAATAATTCACAACTTTATGACAACAAATTGGCAATCTAGAGAAATGGACAAATGTGTTTAAAACCACAACTTACCAAACCAGACTTAAATTGGAAGAATTAGTGTGTGTATATATATATATATATATTTTTTTTTTTTTTTTTTGAAACAAAGTCTCAAGCTGTTGCCCTGGGTAGAGTGCTGTGGCATCACAGCTCACCACAACCTCAAACTCTTGGGCTTAAGCAATTCTCTAGCCTCAACCTCCCAAGTAGCTGGGACTACAAGCACCTGCCATAATGCCCAGCTACTTTTTAAATGTATTTTTAAAAGTCTTCCTACAAATAAAACCCCAGGCCATATAGTTCCAGTTGTCAACCAGCTAAGGAAGAAATAAGAGCAATTTTATAAGGTCAATATAAATTTAATACTGGCCATTCCATAAAATAATAAATTATATACCAGCTACAGGCCAATATCCCTTATGAAATGCACATAAAAACACCATAGTTTTAATTCATGAAAATCATATTTGATTTTGAAATCATATTACACCATTCTCCTATGTGAAATGTCTCAAGGATGGAAAAACAAGCACCATGTGTACTCACTGTTAAATTAGAACCAACCGGTGAGTACACAGGTGCACAGAGGGACGTAGATTTCAGTGGAAATTAACGAGGAGGGAGGAAAGAGGTAGGGAGGGGCAAAACCCCACCTAATGGGTATTAGGAACACTATTCAGGTGATGGGCACACCTTTAGCCAGGACTCAAGCATTACAAAGGTGATCCAAGTATCCTAAACATTTGTACCCCCTTAATATTTTCAAATTTTATAAAAGTATATTACATCATGACCTAATGTGTAATTTCAAAGAATTCAAGGTTTTCACATTCAAAAGTCAGCCTTGACCATGAACATATTGTATTCTGTATGCATTTTATATTCCCGTGGGTGACCCCAGCACCCTGACTTTCCAATCCAAATCACCCTAATTTCAATATCTACTTCACTTAATTTGGTGCATACTTTAGTCATTTTCTGAAACTTGTTATTATCTGAAACCATTTGAGATTTGTAATTTTTAAGACCAGCAGCCAATATTTCCATTTACTTTTTCTAAATATCTGTCCCACTCCAAATTCTGTCATTTCAATAACTCTGTTGAGGATAATCTAAATTATCATTCATTTATGTTCATGTCATTTGGCTATATTCCCATTCTAGATAAGTTACTAATCAACTCTATGCACCTAACATTTTTGTATAATACGAATAAAGAAATCACACAACTCAAATGATCGCTAATTACTGAGTTCATAGTTCTATCCATAACAGGACCCTCAACACCAATCAACACACTTAATGGCATATAAACCAAAACAATTGACATTCTACTTAAAAATATATATATAGATCACCAGATTATAATTTCCTTGATTTTCTATCACCAGATATAAGAGAGAAAATAGCCTATGAAAAGCATCAGCCTGGGCTCGGCACCTGTAGCCCAGCAGCTAGGGCATAAGCCACATACACCAAAGCTGGTGGGTTCAAATCCAGCCCAGCCCTGCCCAACAACAATGACAGTGGTGGATGCCTGTAGTCCCAGCTACTTGGAAGGCTGAGGCAAGAGAAGGGCTTAATTAAGCCCAAGAGTTTGAGGTTGCTGTGAGCTGTGACGCCACTGCACGCTACCAGCAGCAACAAAGAGAGACTGTCTCAAAAAAAGAAGCATCAGCCCCTTATCCTTTCTTCCCAAATCCATATGTCAGTGGAGTAAGATTTTGTTCATCTACTACAAAAAGCCAACTCGGCCATCTGTGTTCTGTTTTCCCACACTCTGCCTTTACATTATAGAAACGTTCACTAGTCTCTCACGTTGGGGGGGAAAAATACTTCCATGGCTCCCAAACACTTCTCCAGGTATTTCTCCCATTTCAACTGTTTTCAAGAGTCACTGATAGTGGCTGCCGTTTCCACTTTGTCACCCTTCATTTATTTGTCAAGAATCTTCATTATGCCTCTCCTCCCTGGCCACTTTGCTGAAGTAGCTGTGAGCATAAAATAAAGACACCATGACATTGAAATGAATGGGCACTCTTCAAGCCCCATCATTGCATGTCGTTTGCTCATTTGTCAGTTTTAACTACTTTCCTTGTATTGAGGTGGATCATTTCTTCTGTTTCTTCTACTCTTTAGCTATTTATTTTTCTTTTTTAACTTGGCAATAAAACTTGATGTTCATCAGGAATTGACCATAGGCTATTTTCTCTCTATATATATTTTTCTCTTCCTGCTACTTCATATTAATCTCTATGTCTTCAATTTTTATCCCCCAAAGATAGCTTCCTTATTTATATCTCACAAATCCACCTGCCTACCCTGAATTTTCAGATACCCCAAAAGGAAAACATCCCAAGTCAACCCAAGTCAAGTTATTTCTGCCACTGTAATATATTTTTGCTCTACACCTGAAAAAGAATCAACTCTGTTTAGGGAATAAAAAAAAAAAAATGAGATGTACAAGCTCACAAGAAGAGTTAGGTAGAGAAAATAAATAAGTGTGAGTAGTCTTGGCAATTTAGGAAAACCCGTAAGATGTGTTAATAAGAGATATAAGCAAGCAAATATGTATCTTAGGAGACATAGGCTGAATTTGTAATATACATGGGCCATAAAAGTTTTGAGATATACAAAAATCAAGAAACACAAATCCATGCAGATGGGAACAAATGAAGCCCTTCCAGCAACATAGATAAAGCCAAGCAAGTTGAAACTTGCAGGGATGAATCAGAAGGGATGCTGTTGACTGTTGTTTTCTTGGAAGTGAAATAACAGCCCATAACACAGTCTCAAAACTTTATAATGATTTGTGTATTTTAACTATGAACAGAAAGTTACTAATATGTAAAATGTATTTAAAGAAGGATAAGATAAATGGAATATATGATTTAAAAGCTAGATGGGGCAAACGAGAGTGTTACCTATAGACAGAAAGGACGGAAAGACCAAATTATGAGATCTGGATCACGACGCCTTCAGAGAAACATCTGTGTGTCAACCCAACATTGGCCACTATTTTGTAACATGATAGTCTTATTTTTTCTCTCTGCTGTATAAGAAACTCAGATAAAAAAAAAAAAAAAGTTATTCTTAAGGCTCATTGTCTAGCAACAGCTGTTGTACATACACTTGACCAATACAACTTTGAGTGACTCCAGGTATTATGTGATTTCTAAACACCCTAGTTTAACCTCAATTCTGCTCCTTAGAATCCCACATCAATGAAAAAAAATTGGCCTATCTCAGAGTTTTAAGTAACAGGTAACATAGTCTGTCTATCCTCTCTTGCCCCCTGTTATAAGCTCGTTAACTCACTCGTCTCCTCTTGGTTTGGCTTTTTGTGTTGTAATTGAATGTAACATGAGCATTTCAATCTGCTCTGTGAATATTTCCATTATCTAATGTCTCAAATACCTTGCTTAATACAAACTTTGGAGGTTATTGGAATAATTATCCATACAAGCCCCCCCACCACCAATATCTTCTTCTCTTGTATTTCTTGATTCTGTATATGGTACCAGCATATATAGATGATTCTTATTTTAAAAATATTTCCTGAGGGGAGGATGCAAGATGGCTGACTGAAGCCAGCTTTCCACAGAGGCTCCTGTTCAGTAGGAGAGTTAAAGGACAAAAATTCAGCAAGTAACCTGGTGGATTTGAGCTGCACTAAGAGAGAAGGTTGAAGAACGAACGTCAACCCCGCTGAGGTGAGCTGCGACCACAAGGATACAAACAAAAGGTACAAAATCCATCACCAAGTGGACGGGAGTCCCTTCCCCCATGAGAAAGGCTCAGAGTGCCCCACAAACAATCAGGCAGAGTTCAAAGGTCCTCCCACTATACTCCATGGGAGAGACCCTCTAAAAACTGGACCTACCTCCCCTACTAGGGTGCCATGGCATCCTCCTGCCAGGCATAAAACTGTATAAACTGTATATAGTCTCTACCTGGAATTCTGAGCTCCCAGAGCTCCCCTTTACTCACACTGAGGTCTGGAGGCCAGTCCCGGTCGGCAGAGAGGGCACTGCACTGGAGTGGCGGTTCCCTGAGGCACAGTGCAACAGCCATCTCTTGGTGACAATACGGCCAGGAATAAAACTGTACAAAAGCTTTACTGAACACACACAGTAAAGCTGTGTGTGTTCTCTGCACGGAACCCCAGGCTCCCAGTGCTCCCCACACTCCCCTCTACTCTCGCTCCAAGGTCTGGAGGCCTGTCCCCCAGGGGTCCAGACTCTTGGGCAATTGCTCAAGGGGTGTAGACAGTGCTGGGCTGCAGCCGGTCGGTGCAGACTCTGGGGTACGGGAGCGGAGAGAGGACAGTTGGCCAGAAGGGAGCTACACAGGAGCAGCAGTTGCCTGAGCCGTAAAACAGCAGCCCTCTTTTGCTAGCAATACGGCTTACTACCGAATATTCTGAAGCCACCCCCGCTGTCTCCCTGGGCAACCAGAGACTCTGAGTATAGCATTTGCCAGAGGCTACTCCAACTTGCAAACCAGGGAAACTCCCAGGGTGGGGCTGACCCAGAGGTCCCCTTTACTAAACCTAAGACGCACCTGGCCCTCAGGGGATCGTCAGCCTATAGACAATACAAGAGCAAAGACAATCTGATTTGGAACTCAATTCAGCTTCTCTTCTGCAGGGGAACCACAGAGTTGTTCTGTTCTGTTCTGTCAGTAACATTAATCAGGGGCGAGACTGGACCTGAGTGAAAACCCCCCAACCTTCGTCAAGTGCCCGAGGTTGTCAGGCCTCACCTCCTCCTGTTAGAGAGAGGCAGAGCGCAGTGGCCTGGCAGACTTCCTTGTGATTCAGGCAGGTGAAAAGTCCTAGAGTACTGATTCACTACAGGCAACTGGCTCAGCCAACTGCAGGGCTATCAGTGACCGGGTGCGACAGCGGTGCAAGGTGGGGAAGGAGGCATCAACCTTCCCAGACTGATCTATTGGCTGGGTGGCTCCTCCTGACTCCACACAGCACTGGAGCAAGCCACACCAGAGTAGTCACCAGATCCTGTGATCCAGTTCCCACAGACCTCTTAAACTCTCACCTGAGACAGGTGCAGACTGACAATTGATTTGGACTTTTTGAACTGAACCAATCACCTGAGGACAAATCAGGTGGTGCCCTGGGTGCACAGTGGTAAGAAGGTTTGATTTTTCTTTTCCAATTGTTTGCCGGTGCGGGGATGGTGACTTAATTGGTTTGCCAGTGGGGGGGGTGACTTAATTGCTGATATTTCTCCACAGCTGAGACTTCAATCCAAAGTATCTGTTTCACTAGGGTGGAACAGAAACCAGCTGAAAACAAGACAGAACCACTTAGCCCCACCACACCAGACAGGGCCCCAGTTTCTCAGTCCACAACACTGTACAGGCCCTCAACAAATCCCCAGGGGAAAAAATCAGAGAGAGTAAAACATCCATGGGCAGCATCAGTGGAAAAACACTGGTAACATGAATAACCAGAATAGATCAAACCCCCCCCCCCAAGGAAAGATATAACAGATGCAATTGAAGATCCCATTCATAAACAACTGGCTGAGAGGTCAGAAATCGAATTCAGAATTTGGATTGAAGACAAGATTAACAAAGTGGAATTTGGAATTCGAGAAGAAATTCAAAAGTTGTCTCAAGAATTTAACGAATTTAAAGACTAAACCACCAAAGACTTAAACACACTGAAGCAAGAATTTGCAGCCATAAAGATATGAAAAATACAGTAGAATCCCTCCGTAACAGAATGGAGCAAGCAGAAGAAAGGATTTCTGACATCGAAGATAAAGCCTTTGAATGCTCCCAAATTCTCAAAGAGGAAGAGAAATGGAGAGCAAAAATGGATCATTCTCTCAGAGAGCACTAGGATAATTCGAAGAAGGTGAATATCCGAATCATAGGAGTTCCAGAAACAGATGAAGTGGCCTCGCTGGACACAGAGGCCCTTCTGCATGAAATTATGAAAGAGAATCTTCCAGACATGCCTAGAGATTCTGAAATTCAGATAGCAGACAGCTTCAGAACCCCAGCACAACTCAACCCCAATAAGACATCCCCAAGGCATATCATAATTAACTTCACTAAAGTTAATATGAAGGTGAAAATCCTCAAAGCTGCCAGGAGAAAGAAAACCATTACCTTCAAAGGGAAGAATATTAGATGACTGCAAATCTCTCTGCTGAAACTTTTCAAGCCAGAAGAGGGTGGTCGCCGACTTTTAATCTCCTAAAGCAAAATAACTTTCAACCCCGGATCTTGTATACAGCTAAACTGAGTTTCATTTATGATGGAGAAATTAAATACTTTAATGACATTCATATGTTGAAGAAATTTGCCATAACCAAACCAGCTCTTCAGGATATTCTCAGACCTATCCTCCATAATGACCAACCCAATCCTATACCACAAAAGTAAACTCACTCAGAAACTTCGGACCAAACTCCAATTTCTACGCTGGAGAAAGGATTAAAAATGCCCACTGGACTTTTGAAAAACTCGATACCCAAAACTTCAACAGACTTATCAATATTCTCCATTAATATGAACGGCTTAAACTGTCCTCTAAAGAGGCATAGGTTAGCTGACTGGATACAAAAACTCAGGCCAGATATCTGTTGCATACAAGAGTCATATCTTAACTTAAAAGACAAATACAGACTCAGGGTGAAAGGATGGTCGTCCATATTTCGGGCAAATGGTAATCAGAAAAAAGCAGGTGTTGCAATTTTATTTGCAGATACAATAGGCTTTAAACTAACAAAAGTAAGGAAGGACAAGAATGGTCACTTCATATTTGTTAAGGGTAATACTCCATATGGTGAGATCTCAATTATTAATATCTATGCACCCAACCAGAATGCACCTCAATTTATAAGAGAAACTCTAACAGACATGAGCAACTTGATTTCCTCCAGCTCCATAACTGTCAGAGATTTCAACACTCCTTTGGCAGTGGTGGTTCGATCCTCCAACAAGAAGCTGAGCAAAGAAATCTTAGATTTAAACCTAACCATCCAACATTTGGATTTAGCAGACATCTACAGAACATTTCATCCCAACAAAACTGAAAACACATACTTCTCATCAGCCCATGGAACTTACTCCAAAATCGATCACATCTTAGGTCACAAGTCTAACTTCAGTAAATTTAAAGGAACAGAAATTATTCCATGCATCTTCTCGGACCACCATGGAATAAAACTTGAGCTGAGTAGCAACAGGAATCTGCATACTCATACAAAAACATGGAAGTTAAATAACCTTATGCTGAATGATAGCTGGGTCAGAGATGAGATTAAAAAAGAAATTGCCAACTTTTTGGAACAAAGTGACAATGAAGACATGAACTATCAGAATCTCTGGGACATAACAAAGGCAGATCTAAGAGGGAAATTTAGAGCACTGCAAGCCTTCCTCAAGAGAACGTAAAGAGAGGAACTTAACAACTTAATGGGACATCTCAAGCAACTGGAAAAGGAAGAACATTGCAACCCCAAACCCAGTAGAAGAAAAGAAATAATCAAAATTAGAGCAGAATTAAATGAAATTGAAAACAAAAGAATAATACAACAGATCAATAAATCAAAAAGTTAGTTTTTCAAAAAGGTCAATAAAATAGATAAACCTTTGGCCAACCTAATCAGGAAAGAAAGAGTAAAATCTCTAATCTCATCAATCAGAAACAACAAAGACGAAATAACAACAGACTCCTCAGAAATCAAAAAAATCCTTAATGAATATTACAAAAAACTGTATTCTCAGAAATTGGAAAATCTGAAGGAAATTGACCGATACTTGGAAGCACGTCACCTTCCAAGACTTAGCCAGAATCAAGTGGAAATGTTGAACAGGCCCATATCAAATTCAGAAATAGCATCAACAATACAAAACCTCCCTAAAAAGAAAAGCCCGGGACCAGATGGTTTCACGTCAGAAATCTACCAAACTTTTAAAGAGGAATTAGTACCTATATTACTCAACCTGTTCCAAAAGGTAAAAGAAGGAAGACTACCTAACACGTTCTATGAAGCAAACATCACCCTGATTCCCATACCAGGAAAAGACCCAACAAGAAAAGAAAATTATAGACCGATATCACTAATGAATATAGATGCAAAAATATTCAACAACATCCTAACAAACAGAATCCAGCAACACATGAAACAAATTATACATCATGACTAAGTCGGTTTTATCCCAGGATCTCAAGGCTGGTTCAATATACGTAAATCTATAATGTTATCCAGCACATAAACAAATTAAAAAACAAAGACCACATGATTCTCTCAATCGATGCAGAAAAAGCTTTTGATAATATCCAGCATCCCTTCATGATCAGAACACTTAAGAAAATCGGTATAGAATGGACATTTTTTTAAACTGATAGAGACCATCTACAGCAAACCCACAGCCAATATCATATTGAATGGAGTTAAACTGGAATCATTTCCACTCAGATTAGGAACCAGACAAGGCTGCCCATTATCTCCATTGCTTTTTAACATCATAATGGAAGTTTTAGCCACCGCAGGTAGGGAAGAAAAGGCAATCAAGGGTATCCATATAGGGTCAGAAGAGATCAAACTTTCACTCTTCGCACATGATATGATTGTATATCTGGAAAACACTAGGGACTCTACTACAAAACTCTTAGAAGTGATCAAGAATACAGCGGCGTCTCAGGTTACAAAATCAACATTCATAAATCGATAGCCTTTATATATAACAACAATAGTCAAGTTGAAAAAACAGTTAAGGACTCTATCCCAGTAGTGCCAAAGAAGATGAAATATTTGGGAATTTATCTAACAAAGGACGTGAAAGATCTCTATTAAGAGAACTATGAAACTCTAAGAAAAGAAATAGCTGAAAATATTAACAAATGGAAAAACATACCATGCTCATGGCTGGGAAGAATCAACATTGTTAAAAAGTCCATATTACCCAAAGCAATATATAATTTCAATGCAAGCCCTATTAAAGCTCCACTGTTATACTTTAAAGATCTTGAAAAAACAATACTTCGTTTTATATGGAATCAGAAAAAAACTTTGAATAGCCAAGACATTTCTCAGAAATAAAAATAAAGCAGGAGGAATTACGCTACCAGACCTCAGACTACACTACATATCGATAGTGATCAAAACAGCATGGTATTGGCACAAAAACAGAGAAGTAGATGTCTGGAACAGAATAAAGAACCAAGAGATGGACCCAGCTACTTACTGTTATTTAATCTTTGACAAGCCAATTAAAAACATTCAGTGGGGAAAAGATTCCCTATTTAACAAATGGTGCTGGGTGAACTGGCTGGCAACCTGTAGAAGACTGAAACTGGACCCACACCTTTCACCATTAACTAAGATAGACTCTCACTGGATCAAAGATTTAAACTTAAGACATGAAACTATAAAGATACTAGAGGAGAGTGCAGGTAAAACCCTTGAAGAAATAGGTCTGGTGGAGTATTTTATGAGGAGGACCCCTCAGGCAATTGAAGCTGCTTCAAAAATACACTACTGGGACTTGATCAAACTAAAAAGCTTCTGCACAGCCAAGAACACAGTAAGTAAAGCAAGCAAACAGCCCTCAGAATGGGAGAAGATATTTGTGGGTTATGTCTCCGACAAAGGTTTAATAACCAGAACCCAGAGAGAACTCAAACGCATTAGCAAGAATAGAACAAGGGATCCCATTGCAGACTGGGCAAGGGATTTGAAGAGAAACTTCTCTGAAGAAGACAGGCGCGCAGCCTTCAGACATATGAAAAAATGTTCATCATCTTTAATCATCAGAAAAATGCAAATCAAAACTACTTTGAGATACCATCTTACTCCAGTCAGACTAGCCTATATCACAAAATCCCAAGACCAGAGATGTTGGTGCAGATGTGGAGAAAAGGGAACACTTTTGCACTACTGGTGGGAATGCAAATTAATACATTCCTTTTGGAAAGAGATATGGAGAACACTTAGAGATCTAAAAATAGATCTGCCATTCGATCCTGTAATCCCTCTACTGGGCATATACCCAGAAGACCAAAAATCACATCATAACAAAGATATTTGTACCAGAATGTTTATTGTAGCCCAATTCATAATTGCTAAGTCATGGAAGAAGCCCAAGTGCCCATCGATCCACAAATGGATTGATAAATTGTGGTATATGTACACCATGGAATATTATGCAGCCTTAAAGAAAGATGAAGACTTTACCTCTTTCATGTTTACATGGATGGAGCTGGAACATATTCTTCTTAGTAAAGTATCTCAAGAATGGAAGAAAAAGTACCCAATGTACTCAGCCCTACTATGAAACTAATTTAGGGTTTTCACATGAAAGCTATAACCCAGTTACAACCTAAGAATAGGGGGAAGGGGGAAAGGGAGGATAGGGAGGTGGGGAGGTGGGTAGAGGGAAGGGGATTGGTGGGATTACTCTAGCGGTGCATCTTACAAGGGTATATGTGAAACTTGGTAAATGGTCTATGAAGCTAGTGAATGATGCCCCATGAATATATCAATGTACACAGCTATGATTTAATTAAAAACAAACAAACAAACAAACAAAAAAACCACTGCTGCCATAAGACAGAAAAAAGTATATATATATATATATTTCCTGCATTGATTTTATGGTTAGGGTCCTTAGTATTCCTCAAATCCTCAGTGGCATTTGTGACCAAGTCAGATCACCTTTTAATTATCATGGCCTTTCACTGGTTAGGAATTTATTTGAAGAATGTCAGTTTCCCAAAATACACTCCACGTTCTTTGAGGTGGGAGCTATGTCTGGTTTGCCAATAGTATTTTGAGTACCAATCAGAGCGCTTGGCATTAAAAAATGTTGTTGACATTCTATTTTGCTAAATAAATGCCTATGATTTTTTTTTCACATAGCAGGAATTGTTATTGCTTACAGCACTGATTGTACGGGAAGTAATGTCTAAAAGGAAATGAAAGTTCAGTGGCAATTTGCCTGGAAAGAAGAGCAATGGCGTGGTGATGAGACACACTGATGACAGTAATAGAGGTTGAAGTACAACTTAGTCTTTGTTAAAAAAGAAGTCATCTCATGCTTTGAAAACTTAACATGCAAATGAATGCACTAAATTCATTGAAAGTAGAATTGTAATTTATCGTAATCTGAGTATTAACCCAGACTGCTGAGGAAATGTTTTTAATCTTCCTTTTTTCCCCTTCAATGCTAAAAGAAGCTCTAAAATTAGCTAATTATTGATATCTCTTTATTTCATTTCTCCCATAATATGATTGAAGAAACATTCAAGTAGTTCAGATTTTATTTGTGGTTTGTATTATGATATAGAAAAATCAGCTCTGTGAGAAACCTTCTTTGGGATTACCACCTCATCTTAAATTTTGAATTTATTTTTTTTAGGATTTTCTTAGGCAGACCCCTAAAGAAAAGTGTATCTATATATTGTAAATTTTGTGCTGAAATAATAAGTTTTTAAAATAAGGATATTTGTAGTAGAATGTTTATCACAGCTCAATTTATAATCTTCAAGATATGGAACCAACCCAGCGCCCATCAACTTACAAATAGATAAATAAACGGTGGTGTATGTAGACTGGGGAATACTACTTAGCCACAAAGAAAGTCGGAGACTTTACATCCTTTGTATTTACCCTGAAAAATTTGGAAAACACCTCCATAAGTAAAGTATCACAAGACGGGAAGAACAAACATCCCATTTACCCAATACTACTGTAAGACTAGTAAATGAACAACTGCACACCCACATGAGAGAAAAACATAATTAAATTCTAGATGGAGGGAGCGGGGAGAGAGAGGAAGGACTTGATAATTCTCACCTGAGGGGCAAAACAGGCACAATGTAGGGGTGATTTGGCACACCCCCTGGGTGATGGGCTTAATTACAATTTGGACTTTGCCTAACAAATGCAAACAATGTAACCTAATCATATACACCCTTATATTAATCTGAAAAAAATAAATAAACATTAAAATTAGGGAAAAAATAAACAACAAATTACAATGGAAAAATTCCCTGGTCAAGAAACATTTGATAAAACAAAGGCTCTGGCAGAAGGTGGAGGATGACCTCAGCAGGCAGTCCAGGCAGATTCCCGAGGAGTGTTTGGTGTCCCTGGAGAGGCCTCTGCAGATACCCCTGCACCTGTGAAACAAGCCTGACGAAGAGAACGAAGTGGATTGGCTTGAAAATTATCTCGTGTATGATTCAGCCTAAGAACAGAGTTTCATAAGACACTGAAGACATGAAAAAATAAGATTGATTTCAGGAAGATAGATTGATCATTTAAAAAATAGTAATAATTAACCTAATAGAAGTTTTCTTCTTGTCAAAAATAAGTGGTATTATTTTTAAGATACCATATATGTTTTTATCCACATATGTATTTTAATTTTCAATTAAAATTTTCCAAAGGCCACAAGTCATTCATTCATTATGATGTATGAGTATTACTTTGTGAATTCCTCAACTCTCTTGAATGCTGTAAAATTTCAGGTGATTCTTTATACTTTCCCTAGGGCCTTGATGACTCACTTTGTCCCTCAAGTGGGGATTTCCCAAACATAATTCCTTGCCTCCCACCCCCACCAATTTTTTCCTTTTCATGTACTTAGTGAATATTCATTTACTAAATAAATGTTTGATATTTTACAAATTGTTTTTTTCTCCTTTTCTAATGATATTTATTCCAAAGTCTTCAGCTAGAGTCATTCAACTCTCTACTCCCTTCCACTTTTGTATTTTCATATAACTGCTGCGATTATAACTTATGTATAACAACAAAACCTCGAATTCAAGGCAACCAAAATTGATCTTACTTTAAGCCACCTCAACACTACTGTCAGAATAATATTCCTGATTCACAGCTGTGATGCTCTATTCCTCTGCTCAGAAATCTTATCTTGCTCATCATTTTTTTTCATTAAATGCTGTTTTTTACTTTTAAGAAAGTTTGCAAGTCATTACTAAAAATTTCTCACTTGCCATTATCCCTTCTTTTCATTACATATCTATAAGAACTCTGCCTTTTTTCCAGAAAGCCCATGAGTTTTTTTCTTGGGGATGTCTAACAGTGTTCCACAGATCCACAGCTCAGCTCCTTTATTTCATCCATTTGAAATGCCTTTAGGAATGCACCTGCATTTTCATATTTTATCTGCAATTTAGCATCAGAGCAAATGCATTCTTTTTCTTGGGTCTAAACACACCAGAAGGATACAGAACTTTCTGTAAGAGCACACAAGTCTCTCCTCCTACCTTCAAGTTTCCGACCACATCTTTTCTTACAGTTAATTGTTGCTTCTCTAATCTCCTCTGCTAGATTATCAAGTCCTGGGACTAAGGACCCCATATTACTTATATACAAATTCCTCATAGAACCTACAATAACAGAACATCTTTCAGGCATTCAAATATTTATTTATTGAGTAATAATATGGCAAATACATAAAACATAGTGAATGAAACAAGATCAACAACATAATTTCACAAATACATTAGCCATCAGATAATTTACTATCCCTGTACTCTTGCATTCTAGAAAATATTAGTTGCTACAGTTCTTGAAGAAGTTAAATATGTTCATCATTTTGTAAAATCTGTTTCTGGCCAATATCATTTAAAGACAATAACTTATTTAAATATGAAATACACACACCTAATTAAAAATCTAAAACCTACTAAATAAAGTAAAAACTAAAGTAGTTCCTCAACCCTGTTCTCCAGTCCCCAAGCCCTTTCACAGAGGCAATCCATTTTTCCAATTCCATGTATTGTTTTCAGAGATAATATGCATATATACAAGCTTAATTCTGAGAATCATTTTCCCTTTTACAGATACTAGAATACTTATCCACACTATTATGCACCCTACTTTTCTACTTAAAATTATCTTAGAGATTGTTTTTAATATGCCTGCTATCTTTATTGTTATTAATGTTTCCCTAGTTTTTATACCATAATCTATGTACAAATGACTAGATACTTATTAATGAGCATCAGGGATTTTTAAACTTGCCATGATGTTTCATTTTGTACATATATCTTTGCAGATATCTATACTACAACTGGAAGATAAATTCTTTAAACAGGAATTACTGGTTCATTTTGTTATTTAATATTTCTTTTATTTAAAAGAATATTATTTCTTTTATTTAAAAGAAATATTAAATAAACTAAATAAACTAAATATCAATTATTGATATCAAATACAATGATATCAATGAATATCATTGACTTTCTCTACACAGACACTATATTAGCTATCTATTTCTTTATAACAAAACTTTGCAAGCTTAGATAAGAGTGCACCGTTTAGGCCTAATTTAACTGAGTCATCTACAAGGCTGCAATCAAGTATCAACTGGGTTATGGTCTCATCTGGACACCCAACTGGGAAAGGTCCTCTTCAAAGATCACTCAAGGTTTTGGCAGACATTAGTGTCTTGCACCGAAGGATAGAGGGCCTTAATTTCTCTCAGACTTGGCTGAAGGCCATCCTTAGCTCCCAGATGTCACCCTCAGTTCTTTACATTGTGAGTCTCCTAATTTAGCTGTCTATGTCATCAAATTCAGACAGCAAGAGAATCTCTCAGCAAAAAGAGAGTTCCATCTTATGTAATGGGATCACATTCAGGTAATCAAGTGTATCTTCTCACCTTTCTTGTTTTCTTGTGGTTAAAAAAAAGTTTCAGGTCACACCTACACCCAAGGGGATTATTCAAGGACCTATTGACTAAGAGACAGGAAACATGAAGTTCCACTGGAGTCGGCCTGCCACAGGTGATGCATCAATTTAGAATCCCTCCAGATGTGTGCAGAGGCTGATACACCAACCCCTCACCAAGTCCACTATCAGAGATTTTAATTGTTGCCAAGCAGACAGCTAAAAGCAAATGCTCTCTCACTGTAGTTCAAATTTTCATTTTCTTATGGCATGTGAGGTTTAGTATCTTTTTGCTTACTTAAATAAAATAAATATTTCCCTTTTTGTGGACAAAAATCAGCAAGATTTTAAAAGTCCTTTATCCCTGCTAAAAAGCTCGCAAATATTCATTTTTATTTGGTGAACTGGTTTTATATTTTGAAGATTTTCTTTCTCATGCAGATTGTTTCCTTCATTTTAATACAGTTAATAAAATTGCATAGTTTGAGTTCTATTTCTTTATTCAAACGAAATTGCTGGTGGACAAAGATGTAAATTTAAAAATTATTTTTTAAAAAAACTAGGAGGTGGGTGGGGCCTTGGTGTGTGCCACACCTTTTGGGAGCAAGACAGGATTGCAAGAGGGACTTTATCTAACAAATGCAATCAGTGTAACCTGGCTTATTGTACCCTCAATGAAACCCCAACAATAAAAAAAAAATAAAAATAAAAAAACTAGGAGGTAACAAAGAACTACAAGGGAAAATTCTTAATTTCTACTGCAATAGGAAAAGAGTGCCTAACCAAGACCATTTTCAAGAGTTCTGTGCTGAGCAAGAGAAAGAACCAAGATCAAGGGACCACTGCCTAGTAGAAGAACCCTTATGCAGATCAATTATTGGGCTCTCCAAACAGAAGACCAAGCCCGTTTCCCCAACTCAGGTCAGTCCCAACTCAGATGAGCCATCTCAATGCAAGCGGAAGGCCATTTCTAGCCCACACACTGTAGCTGAGAGATGAGAGGTCTGGATCAAAGGGACATCCTTAGTAATGTCTTTCCTGGCCACCTTGTCTAATATTTAACAACATCCACAATCTCTCTTTCTTTCTTTTCTCCTTTGATCTTTTCATTATTAATATATTATCAATTTAATTCCTCTTTTGCTTATCTGTCTCCCATATAAAATGTAAGCTCCACGATGACAAGGATTTGTCTGCTTTGGTCCCCACAGTTTCTGTGCACAGAAAGCACAGTGTGTGCTCCATGACAAACCCTTTAACTAGCAGTGTATGTGTACGTTATTTTAAAGAAAACACCGACTGTTAATGTAGACAAGAAACCCAGAGTGAAAGAAGATACTCCAAGAAGCAGAAGAAAATTCCCTTGAGAAAATAGGAAGTAGTAAATCAATAAATCAGGGCCCTAAAATGATGGTAAGCCAGTGGACTGTGAGAAAAAGGGAGTTGTTTGCCAAGAAAAAAAAAAATTCACATTAAAAATCGGTAAAATGAACTGGAAGCAGCAAAGTACAGAACAGACAAATATGAAAGTAACTGGAGATGACACATCTAAAAATTACTTTGAATTCATTTGACACATCTCCAATGGGCTTTTAACAGCTACAGGGCAATTTCTGCCTGGAACTGACAGACATTTAGAAGTTGATATATTCCACTAGACCAGCAGTTCTCAACCTGTGGGTCGCGACCCCTTCGTATCAATGAAAATGCATCCTCTATATCAGATATTTACATTACGATTCATAACAGTAGCAAAATTACAGCTATGAAGTAGCAACAAAAATAATTTTATGGTTGGGGGGTCACCACAAAATGAAGAATTGTATTAAAGGGTCACAGAATTAGGAGGCATTAAGAAGGTTGAGAACCACTGTACTAGAGAACGCAATTCCTCCATGAGAAAAAAATGGATGGCCAATTCACATTTAGACCTTTTCTCCTTTTCATATCCTATTGTCTTAAAAAAAAAAAAAAACTTATGTGAAATATCTAAGACAATCCATTTATAGAAATATAAGTGAAAGATTTCCCCAGATATATATGTGAAGGGGCACGGTTCTCAGCACCCCGGAAAGGTGGTTTTGTCTCATATGTGCTCCTTGTGGTACAAGAACCTAAGATGGGAAAATTCCATTCTTGGCTATAAGGGAGACTCGGGGTTTAATTCCTCCCTGCTTGCTAAAACAGCAGAGACACTGGGGTTAATTCTTCCCTGCTAGCTGAAAAGGCCTTGAGAAATGATTCTCTGAGGTTCCTGCCAAGTCGTAGCTGGAGATTTTAGCACCTGTCTGGAGCTGAACTGTTAACTCTTCATTCCCTAACTTTAAATTACACAAAAGTTTCATTTAACCTTTTAGGGAGGTGGGCAAACAGAACAGACAGCCTGGTATCCTTATAGTTTATCTTTAAGTTAAATGCTCCAGACTTAGAAATAACGTGTATGTGCTTTATAACATTTATGCTGAGGAGAACTTTTAATGGCAGTCTCAATTAATGCTTTTGTTCTTTATTCTTACTTATTCTTATCTGATGAGTTTGGATATATAATACAGTGAATAAAGATGTACAATCGCTGTAGGCCTGAGCAAGCCTCAGTCTTCCCTTAATTAATCATTCTGTCTGCAGTGATATCTCTGTGTCGTTGATTGGGCTGGTGGACAGCAACATATATGTATATATATTTAATATATATCTGAATTTGATTCTGCAACTTCATCTTGTAGAAATAAGATTTATTACAGAATTATCAACAACAGAATTCTTAATTTTTTGTTAGTACTAGACACTTTTCTAGTTACTAGACACTTTTGGAATTATGTAAATCTATTATCGTTTTCTCATGATTTTTATCATAGGCTCAACCATGGGGAAAATCAGAATATAAATTAAAAACATTAAACTAAAAATGATTAAAGTATGATGAATTACATATAAATAAAAACTTTCAAAAACTCAAGACATTCCAAGTCCCTAGGTAACTACCCCCCAAAATATCCTTGAACGTGATATTTAATTGAAAAAGTCACTGGCCAGAGTCAGCCAAGACTTGGCCTTCCTATTCCAGGCCAGCGCCATTATCTTTCCCCCACTTTCCTTAGGGGTCATGGATTGGAGCAGAAAATGAAGACTCCAGGCCTATTTATCTGTTGTTGTTTATTTGTTTCATTTTGTTCTGTTTTGTTTTTCAGGAGAAAAAAGAGCTTGAGGGAGATGTGCATTAGTATAGTCCATTTGTTGCTATAAAGAAATCCCCATGCTGGGTCATTTATGGAGGTCTGAGGTTTCTTGGCTCATAGTTCTGCAGGCTGTACAAGAGCATGGCACCAGCATCTGCTCCAGGCTCATCGAGGAAGAAGGAAAAGAGCCAGTGTGTGCCAGTCACATAACCAAACAAGAAGGAAGCAAGGGAGCAGGACAGTACCAGTTCTCCCTCGCTTCCCAGACAGAATGGCACCAACCCATTTTTAAGGGATCATTCTCAAGGATCCAGACACTTCCCCCAGTTCCTACCTCCAATACTGGAGATAAAATTTCAACATGAGACTTGATGGGGCCAAACAACCCACATTCAAACCAGGACATTATTATTTTGTGTCAGGAAGCACAATATATTAGACAACAGTCTCAATATTAGCAAGAAATTGCCTAGGACTAAGAAGTCACATTATGTTAAAGTTTATGCTACTGTTCATTTGCCAAAACATATTTAACAATTGACCATAATTAAACTAGCCATCTTGAAGATTTCTTAAAAAATCTTTTAGAATACAGAATAGGAATTTTTCTTTTTTGTTACCATACCATCCCCAACACTTCGACCAATAGGCATTCAACAAATATTTCTTTCTCAAATACAACATACTTGATGTGTAAACATATGAATTCTATGTTTTATTATTATCTTCATTGTGGTTAATATGAGGCTATCTATGGTTTGGTTACATTGTTTGAACTTGTAAGGTATTTTTATTATTCCAACAAGTAGAATGAAATTCTCATAAAATTAATGGTGACTATTTCTGGTGGTACAATGAAGGAAAAACTTAATTTTCTTTAGGTAGCAGATGGGGATTTTCACATCACCATTTTAATTTTGTAAAATAAAACTTTTTATAACAATTTAATTTTGACTTTGAATTTCATTCTACTTGATAAGAGAAAAAATATTCTTTTCCGTTTTAGGAAAAGTCAGTAAATTCAGTTTGTTTTCCAAATTTATTTCAACGTTAAAACTCTTGAATTAAAATTCAAACTCAGTCGATTATGTTGTGCCCTTACACCTTCATCTTCCTCTCCACAGTCCCTGTTCTCTTTCCTCTACCCGTCTGCTGTGAACACTGAGCCCTGGCCACTGGGACTGCCTTTTCTTTCATTCATATTCTGGATCCACTCACGATGTCCTTGCTGCCACATTGGGCATTTGGCATAGCTACTCAATTATCTGGTATTGGGTGGGACACGCAGCTTCTGGAAGATACCCACCATTGTCTCTGGGCTAACCTTTGAAAGACAGCCACAAGACCCAGCACTCTAGAGTTCTATCAAAATTATGTGGGGATTCTTCTTCTATCCCACCCTATTAAAAGTCTGTTTTGGGGAATATGAATCACTTTTCAGAAACTTCTATCTGCAATTAAATCTGTTGCTGCCAGAGCCCCTTCTCCATCAGCCATTTAACTTTTCCCATTTAGAGTTGTAAACCAAGGTCTGTCCTTGCTGCAGAGTATTTCTTATACTGTTCTTCAAGGAACCCAAAGGCATAGAGCCTCAGAGGCACTTAACTGACCCATATATGAACTTCTATGTACCACTTTGTCTTCTTTTTAATTGTATTGTGTACAACTTCTAATGCAATTAGGAAATTCTATTTGGAATTATATACATATCATTTATTATACACACACATAGGGTTGGTGCTCCAAGCATTAATAAAACTGAACAATCCAAAGTATGACATCTCTGCTTTTTGGCAGACATTTGGGAACACAAAGTCTGATTTCCAAAAATCAGAACATTCTAAGAAGGGAGATCTTTTTTGTCTTTAAAGCCATTGTTTCCTTTGTGAATTTTAATAGCCTGTTTTGCAACTCAAAGATTATTAATTTCATTTTCTTGTTATTTCTTTGTTTTATTAAACCTTAAATAATAGACTCCGCGTACACTGTTTTCATCATTTTACTTTAGGAAGTAATTATTTCAGCAGTTTTTTCTGTAATGTACTTTGTAACTTACTTGGAGGCAGAGCTAACTTTCCTCTACTCAAAATTTTGGAAAATTTCAATCATAGTAAGGAGTTCAGAGAATGGTGCGACAGACATCAGTTAGTAGAGAGGTACTCTTTCTCAGCCTCCTCCCACTTTCTCCCCCCATTATTCTGAAATGTTAAGATTATTTAATATAATTTAGAAATCATACCACGTAATCATTAAATATCTCAACATACATCAAAAAGTAAGGGCACTGTGTTACAAAATCAAAACACTCTCATCACAGGTGAGAAAATTAACATCAGTGCAGTATTACCCAATATGCAGTTTCTATCTAAACTTTCCCCTTCTTCCCAGTAAGGTCCTAGATAACTGCCTTGCCCCAGCCCAGGATTCGAGTGTCACCTACTACATATATTGTGCTTCCACTTACCACTTGCTTGATCCAATAATAAATGAAGTTTTTACCAAAATCACTATTTCTGCAACAGTGCCGATAACAAACTGATTTAAATAGAAATATTGCTTTACACTTTTGTGTTTAGACTTACTGAGAGTGTACAGTCAGAATCCCGCATTCAGAAGTTCCTTGGATCCTGTTTCACTTTCTGTGATGGTTAATTTTATGTGTCAACTTCTCTGGGAAAGGGAAGCCCAGACAGCTGGTAAGACATTATTTCTGAGTGTATCTGTGAGGGTGTTTCTGGAATAAAGTAGCCTGTGAGTTGCGAGACTAGTAAACAAGATCACTCTCACCTATGTTGAGTGGGCATTGTCCAAACCAATAAATAAAACAAAAACGGCAGAGAAAGGAGGAATTCTGTCTGAGCTGAGGCAGCCATCTTCTTCTGCCCTTTGACCTCCAAGCTCGAGGCTCTCAAGCCTTCAGATTCAGGCTAAACTTGCACCATAAGGTCCCCTGGTTCTTAGGCCCTTGAATTTGGTCTGAAACCACACCACAGCTTTCCTAGGCCGCCAGCTTGCAGGTGGAAGATGATTGATCCTCAGCCTTCATAATCACTCTAGCTAAACCCTCACAACCAATCTTTCTGCATATACGTAAATCCTGCACTGGTTCTGTTTGTCTGGAGAACTCTACTACACCTCCACTATCTTAAGGCTGCAGTGCCCAACCTCGGCCTGGGGCCTGCACCAGTCCATGGCTGATAGTAACTGAGTGGATCTCACAGCAGAGGTGAGAAAAGTGGGGGGGGGAGGACATGCTAGGAAAGCTTCACCTGCATTTATGGCCACCCTACCCCTGAGCCCCGCCTCGTGTCAGACAAGTGATGGTGTCAGGTTGTCACTGGAGCACAAACTCCGCTATCAACTATGCAGGAGAGGGATCTGGGGTGGGAGCTCCTTGGGGGGTCTACTGCCTGAAGGTCTGACGTAGAGATGGAAAGTGCTTGAATCTTCCTGAAACCACTCTCCCATCCCATCCCCAGTGCTTGGAAACATTATCATCTGTGAAACCAGCCCCTGGGGCTAAAAATGTTGGTGGCTTTGGTCTTAATTGATTTGATAAAGGGCTAAGTGATAAGCAAGAAGGCCTCATGGTCTCCCTGCTCAAGTAAACTTCAGACAGGATTGCTTCTGCCTTCAGGGCCTAACCTCTACTAAATCCTATCTCAGTGCCTTTGAAATGTAAATCTCTTTAAAAGCCTCTTGCCACTTTATAACCCACAAAGGACGCCCCTAAGGACCTAGGAGCCAGGCCTTTGAAAGGTAATCATCCAGCAAGATAGAGCCCCCTCCCAGCCTCAGTGGGAGGCTGGA
The DNA here is from genome assembly GCF_027406575.1 of Nycticebus coucang. NCBI lineage: Eukaryota > Metazoa > Chordata > Mammalia > Primates > Lorisidae > Nycticebus > Nycticebus coucang. The sequence goes on from NC_069780.1 coordinate 186,140,675, forward strand.
AGCCTAACTCAGCAGGGCACCTGGCTCTAGTTATAAAGCTACCCTGTCTCCAAGGGAGGAGAAATTTACTTTTCCTTCAGGTAAGGCCAATTGGCAAACATAGATGGCCTAAGATTTCCCCAAAGTCCAGGACTTAAAAACTTTCTAGTCTTAGAAAGTTTTGGTCTTAGAGGAGCTGGGTAATTAGAGTTGATCCATACTCTTTTCTGTTGCTGGCAACAATATATGCATAAAATTAACTGTTTGCTTATCTTGCCCGGTTTTCTTCATTAACAGTGGTAGGAGTCCATCCCCAGCTGTGAATACACCTCAAAAGTCAAAACTGCATTCTAAGGGATGCTCAGAAGAGTTTATTTATTTTTATTTTTTTCCTTACCCCACATACTACGTTGTACTTCACTGGTTATGGCTCATACACTCTACGATTTTTTTTTTTTCGGCATTAGTAACCAGAGGAGAGGTGGCCTAAAACCTTTAAGTTTTACACCTAAAACCACAGGACTTACGTATAACCTAAAATTATTGTAGATAACTTTATCATTGGGCAATATATCCAGGAAATCTCTTGCTTTCTTTTTTTCTAAGAGACACATAGCATTCCATTACATGTATATATACCATAATTAATTCAATTAGTCTGCTGTGTTTTCGTGTTGTTTTCTAATGTTTTGCAAATGACAATTATGTCACAATAAATAATGCACATTTTTCCTATAACATTGGAGCCTACCTTGTACCTGTTAATTCTTAGAAATGAAATTGCTACATCAAAGGGAAAATTGGCAATGTACTTTCATTAGATATTGCCAAATTCTGCTTCACTGCACACACCATCTGGCAGGACAACCAGGGATGAATGAGAATGCGGCTTCTCCACAGTAGTGGCAACAGAATTAGGTTATCCTGCTTTTAAAGATGTTGTCACTGTGTAAAATGAGCAATACTATTTCAGGGCATTTTACTTCTTACTACTGAAAGGGACCATAGTTTTAAATGGTCACATTTCATGTGTATCCATTTTTAATTGTTTATTCATATTTTGTTAGATTTTCTATTTGTTCTTTCATAAGTCCCCTGTTTGTACGTGTTCTTTGTACATTAGAATTGTTAGCATTTTATCCACAGGCTAGTATTTATGAAAGTCTTTTCAGCAACTAAGATGAGAAGCCAATTTCTCTTTTGACTTATTCATATAGAAAATTTTATCAATGACCAACCAAATATTAAATATACTTACAATTCTGAAATAAGTTTTATTTATCCATAATGGATACTACCCCTTGGCTTCTTTTGTTAATATTTTATTTAGAATTTTTACAGTATGTTTATATGCGGGATTAATCTATAATTTTCTTTTTTTGCTATGTTTACAAAGTTCCGATATCAGGTAATGATATTTATAAAAAGGAGACTATTTTTCCTCATTTTATCTACTACAGAGAAAATTATGTAACAATGGGACTTTTGGGGTTTGGGAAGTGCAGAATTCCTGATGCATAGCGTCTGTTTTGAAATAGTTACTCAATATTTGCCTCTATTTTTGTGCTGGAGATCCCTTAGGGATCTAAAAATAGACCTGCCATTCGATCCCACAATGACTCTACTAGGTATATATCTAGAAAACCAAAAATCACTTTATAACAAAGATATATGCACCAGAATGTTTATTGCAGCCCAGTTTGTAATTGCTAAGTCGTGGAAGAAGCCCAAGTGCCCATCACCCATGAATGGATTAATAAATTGTAGTATATGTTTAAAACAATTTTTTTTTTTAATTTTAAGTAGTGTCCTTTTGGCAAATTACGTTTCCTAGGAAATTATCTGTTGTTTCTATTTGTCTCCAGAGAAGTGTTTAAAACAGTATTAGTTCTTAAATGCATCTTTAAGCAACTGTTTTATTTGTGCTTTCTAATTATTTTATTGAGTAGGTCAGGGTTTTCCATTTTGCTGATGTAAAAACACACAGATTTTCATTTAATCAATTAACTCTATTTCTACCAATGAATATTACATTTGTCTTTATTATTATCTTCCTGGTGTTCTGTTCACTTTCACCTTTTTCCTTTCCAAGCTTTCCAAGTTAGATATTAAACTATTTTAACTCTCTCATCTTTATCATAATAAAGCGCATGTTTCTGGCTTTGTGCTTTTCTTTTATTATACTTTGAAATGAATCTTATGATCCAACTATGCAGTTTTTCATTGTCAATTTTTATAAATACTTTCCTTTTAATTTTATGTCTATAGCCTGCAAAAAAAAATTGTTAGACAAATGTTAATTTACCAGATAGAAGGGCATTTCTTTGTTACTAACTTACACCATTACTTCATGGTGTTCAATGTTTTTTTTTTTTCCTTCTTGTGGACTTTAATTTACTTAGCTGTTTAGCTTTATTTTGAGTCACTCAAGATGCTTGCCTTTTTGTATTGTTTTCTTTACATGTGCTAATGTGTCTTATAATGCTTTCAATCCCTTCTTTTTTTATTTAGGCTTCTGATATTTGGTGTCAGTTTTATGTAATTTATTTGACTACCACCTATTAACTCTGTGACAATGATAACTTATGTTCTAGTTTTGTTTACTCTTTTCAACTCAGTTTTACATGCAATATTTCTGTGCTATTATAACATATAACTTTTAAGTATTGTTTTTTGATGAATGGATCCACATTTGTTTTAGTATTAGACCTACAATTACATGTATTCACGTCCATTGATCTTTCCTTTGTAAATTTTCTCCTATCAACATTTGAATGAACCAGTTCCCACAGTACAGCCATTCTCAACCTATGGGTAGCAACCTCCAGGAACTGTATTATAGAACCTTGGCATTAGGAAGGTTGAGAACCACTGCCTTAGGGGATTCTTGGCATCTTTAATGAATACCATATTCATTGATGTTTTATATATTTAAAACTATTCTATAGACATTAGGAGGATAGTCTATAAACATGTAAAGGATACCTTAGCTGGATATAAAATTTTTTTTCATATTTTTTCTTTTGATTTTATTTAAAGAGCTGACTTCATTAAAATATAATACCAATTTTACTTTCTTTCCTTTGATAAGAACTTGAGGGTTTTTTCCTAGAGACCTCAGAATTTATTTTTATTTGTTATTAGCATCCAATAATTTTATGAGACTATGTCCTGATTTTTAAAAGCTCTAGTAAGTTTATTTTCAGGTACAAATGGTCTTTTAAAAATACAGTTCAAGTTTTCCTTTATTTCCCCAAAGAAATTATAAGATAGGTCACAGTGTTAAATATTTATGTAGGGTTGATTTTTTTAATAGAGTTCCATTTTGAACACACTGAATTTTTTAATTTATCTCTCAGACAAAACATTGTCCTTCTGATGCATTTCATGTCACTTAAAACAATTTAGTCCATTAAATTATTATTTTAGTGTCTTTATTACATTTTTGATCAAATCTATTCTTTTTACCTATTTTTCAATTTAGTACAACATAATGATTTTTTATTTTTTTACAATTTATGAATATATAATTTTCATAGCTGCAAATGCTTATTTAGAGTTATTTTATTTGGATAGAGATATGTGAAAATGTTATGCCTTCTTTGTGGTTGATGTTTATGGGGAATTTTTACCATATATTTTAATTCTCACATCCTAGTTTCTTCTTGTTGTAGACATCTGCTGTTTTCTATTTTCTTTGTAATAACTTATTTTCCTGAGTCTGATATAATGATTGTATATAAATGAGGGAAAGGTATTGGGAGATTTACTCACAAGCTACATGACCACTAACACAGGGTCTATTGGTCCTTGGTTTTAAATTATCCAAACACTTTATATAATAAGAAATGATTTCGGCAGTTGGAGCAAGATGGCAGCCAAGTAACAGCTTCCCTACAACTGGGCACCATGAGTCTGGGGATATAAGACTCCAGGCATCTCTGGCTGGTGTGATCTGCCTATAATCATCCCTATGAGGATACAGGGAGTCAAGCGAGAGACTACTGGACTCCAAAAGGAGGACAAAAACAGTGGAAAACTGGCAAGTGGTTGCATGTGTTCGATCAGTCTAATCCTGCCGGCAGCTGTAAGTACAGCAGCAGTGAGACTGCAAACAGGAAAGGCCTTATCTGTGAACCGTTTTGGTGTTTTTGGACTTGGCACTCAGTTGAACTGCCTTGAGGGGAGCTTGAGCAGGAGTGGGGAGAACTTTGGGCATTATCTAGGACTCCAGACTGAGCTGCTGAGCCAGACAGAGCTAATAGTGTTCGGCTGTGGGCCGCAGGGAGCCATTGTGAGAGAACTGCCCCAGCAAACTCCGCCCTCAGGGTCAAGCAAGGATCGGGTGGGAGCTAGTAACCTAGTGACAGAGCAGCCTAAAGGCAGGGACTAAGCTGCCTCTCAGCCTTAACCCTCAGGGGCAAAGTGAGACCGGTTTTGGCACTCTGGGTAAGTGGATAGCCACTTCAGCAGAGATCCCAGTGATAAGCAATTTCCTGGGAAAGCTTCTGCTTAGCCAAGTTTAGAAGTTTAAAGTGCCTTTTAAGAGGGCTGAAGAGAGATTTAGGGTCTCCACCCTGTGGGGTTTGAGAAATCAGTGGAGGCCTCCAGTCGTATCAGCATTGTGATTAACATCTCATACCCCAGAAGACCACCTGTTGCCCAGACAATATTCAACAAGATTTATATACGGCTTTGTTTTTGGTTGTTTGTTTTTTGTTTATTTTGTTGTTAATTTTTTTTTTAATTCCAACCTTTTCTGTACAGATTTTTTCTTTTCTTTTCTTTCTTTCTTATCTTTCTCCATTTTTCTAGTTTAAATACAATTTCCCATTGCTGCCTTTTTCAATACTTAGAACTTTATTTTTGCTAGTGTTTCTACCCCTATTATTTGTGTTTTCACCCAATTTTATATTTATTATTTTCTGTTTGCTTGTTTTGGTTTGATATATAGCATTTTTGTCTTTCTCCTCTGGTTGGTGGAGGTAGGATACTGAGTCTTATCAAGTTAGCAAAGAGCTGCTGACCTCAGGGAACCAGCCAACTGGGTACCCCCAGAGGTTGGGTTTTTTTTAAAGGTTGTGTCCAAGTACCCTACTGTACACCTATATTGCTCTGTCTCCCTCTTTCTGTGCCTCTCTTCTTTTTGTCAATATTCCCTTTTACCCACCCCTTCTCCTTTCTCTATTTTCTTTTCATTCTTTCTTTCTTTTATCCCTTCTTGCTCTTCAACCTTCTCATCCTTCTGTTCCTGTACCAAAAGGACTCATCGAAACCTTAGTCCATAGGCATGGGAACTTAAACAGCAAGAGGAAGTGAAAGGAAAATTAGGGCAAGGAAATAGATAAAATAACTCACTCATGAGGAAGAATCAGCAGAAAACTTCTGACATCATGAAGAACCAGTCCAGAGCAACCCATCCAAGGAATCCACGAGGTAACTATTGCACAGCATTCAACATGTAAAGAAATGTTAGGAATGACAGAAAGGGAATTTAGAATACACATGATGAAAACAATGAAGGAAATGATGGAAACAATGAAGTAAACTGCTAATAAAGTACAAAATAACGAAAAGGAAATCCAAAAATAGAATCAAATAAGAGATGAACCATATGAAGAATATAAAAAGGATATAGCAGAGAAGAAGGAACTAAAGCAGTCAATTAGGGAACTTAAAAATGCAATAGAAAGTATCACCAACAGGTTAGGCCATGCAGAGAAAGAATTTCAGAGGTAGAGGACATAGTTCTTGAGATAACTGAGATAGTTAAAGAGACAGAAAAGAAGAGAGAGAAAGCAGAACGTTCACTGTCAGAATTATGGGACTTCATGAAGTGTTCCAACATACAAGTTATAGGAATCCCAGAAGGGGAAGAAGAAAGCCCCAGAGGAATGGAAGCCATACTAGAGAATATTGTAAATGAAAATTTCCCAAATACCATCAGAAATTCTGACACACTGCTTTCAGAGGGATATCAGACCCCAGGTCCCTCAACTCTAACCAAGTTCTTCAAGACACATTGTGATGAACCTGTCCAAAGTCAAGACAAAAGAAAAGATTCTGCAAGTTGCCAGGAGTAAGCACCAGTTGACCGACATGGGTAAATCCATCAGAGTGACTGCAGACTTCTCTAATGAAACTTTCCAAGCAAGAAGACAATGGTCACCTACTTTTAATCTACTTAAACAGAACAATTTTCAGCCCAGAATTCTATACTCTGCTAAGCTAAGTTTTAAAATTGATGGAGAAATCAAATAATTTATGGCTATACAAACACTGAGGAAATTTGCCACAATAAGACCAGCTCTACAGGAAACACTTCAACCTGTTCTACACAGTGACCATCATGATGGATCAGCAGCAATGTAAGAACTCAGAAATTAAAGGGCAGAACCTAACTTCCACACTGATGCAAAACTTAAGACTAAGCAATGGACTCTCACAAAAGAAGATGAATAGAAAACTACCACACTTACCAATTATCTCAATAAATGTTAATGGCTTGAATTCCCCACTGAAGAGACATAGATTGGCTGACTGGATTAAAAACACAAGCCATCCATTTGCTGTCTGCAAGAAAAACACCTGGCTTCAAAAGACAAATTAAAACTCCAAGTCAAAGGTAGGAAGACAATTTTTCAGGCAAATGAAATTCAGAAGAAAAGAGGAGTTGCAATTTTATTTTCAGATATATGTGGATTTAAAGCAACTAAAGTCAAAAAAGACAAAGATGGTCACTTTATATTGGTCAAGGGAAAAATACAACAAGAAGACGTTTCAATTCTAAATATTTATGCACCCAATTTAAATTCTCCCAGATTCTTGAAACAGACCTTACTCAGGCTGAGCAATATGATATCTGATAATACCATAATAACAGGGACCTTTAACACTCCTCTTACAGAGCTGGACAGATCCTCTAAACAGAAATTAAACAATGATATAAGAGATTTAAATGAAACCCTAGAACAACTGCTTGATAGACGCATATATAATACTCCATCCCAAAGATAAAGAATATACATTCTTCTCATCACCCCATGGAACATTCTCCAAAATTGATCATATCCTGGGACACAAAACAAACATCAACAGAATCAAAAGAATTGAAATTTTACCTTGTATCTTCTCAGACCATAAGGCAATGAAGGTGGAACTCAACTCTAACAAAAACGCTCCACCCCACACAAAGGCATGGAAATTAAACAATCTTCTGTTGAATAACAGATGGGTGCAGGAAGAAATAAAAGAGGAAATTATCAACTTCCTTGAGCATAACAACAATGAATACGCAAGCTACCAAAAACCTGTGGGATACTGCAAAAGCAGTTTTGAGAAGAAAATTTATCGCTTTAGATGCCGAAAAACAGAAAGAGAGCTCATCCACAAACTCACAAGCTATCTTATGGAACTGGAAAAAGAAGAGCAATCTTAGCCTAAATCCAGAAGACAAGAAATATCCAAAATCAAATCAGAGATCAATGAAATTGAAACAAAAGAATCATTCATAAAATTAATGAAATAAGGAGTTGTTTTTTTAAAAAAATAAATAAAATAGATAAACCATTGGCCAGACTAACGAGGAATAGAAAAGTAAAATCTCTAGTAACCTCAATCAGAAATGATAAAGGAGAAATAACAACTGATCCCACAGAGATACAAGAGATCATCTCTGAATACTACCAGAAACTCTATGCCCAGAAATTTGACAATGTGAAGGAAATGGATCAATATTTGGAATCACACCTTCTCCCTAGACTTAGCCAGGAAAACATAGAGCTTCTGAACAGACCAATTTCAAGCACTGAGATCAAAGAAACAATAAAAAAGCTTCCAACCAAAAAATGCCCTGGTCCAGATGACTTAACACCAGAATTCTATCAAACCTTCAAGGAAGAGCTTATTCCTGTACTGCAGAAATTATTCCAAAAAATTGAGGAGGAAGGAATCTTCCCCCAACACATTCCATGAATCAAACATCACCCTGATACCAAAACCAGGAAAAGACCCAACTAAAAAGGAAAATTTCAAATCAATTTCATTCATGAATATAGATGCAAAAATTCTCAACAAAATCCTAGCCAATAGATTACAGCTTATCATCAAAAAAGTCATTCATCATGATCAAGTAGGCTTCATCCCAGGGATGGAAGGCTGGTTTAACATATGCAAGTCCATAAACATTATCCACCATATTAACAGAGGCAAAAATAAAGATCATATGATCCTCTCAATAGATGCAGAAAAAAGCATTCGATAAAATACAGCATTCTTTTCTAATTAGAACACTGAAGAGTATAGGCATAGGTGGCACATTTCTAAAACTGATTGAAGCTATCTATGACAAACCCACAGCTAATATTTTACTGAATGGAGTAAAACTGAAAGCTTTTCCTCTTAGAACTGGAACCAGACAAGGTTGTCCTCTGTCACCTTTACTATTCAACATAGTGCTGGAAGTTCTAGCCAATACAAGGAAATAAAGGGAATCCAAATGGGAGCAGAGGAGGTCAAACTCTCCCTCTTTGCTGACGACATGATCTTATACTTAGAGAACCCCAAAGACTCAACCACAAGACTCCTAGAAGTCATCTAAAAATACATAAATGTTTCAGGATATAAAATCAATGTCCACAAGTCAGTAGCCTTTGTATATGCCAGTAACAGTCAAGATGAGAAGCTAATTAAGGACACAACTCCCTTCTTCACCATAGTTTCAAAGAAAATGAAATACCTAGGAATATACCTAATGAAGGAAGTGAAGGACCTCTATAAAGAAAATTATGAAATCCTTAGAAAGGATATAGCAGAGGATATCAACAAATGGAAGAACATACCATGCTCATGGATGGGAAGAATCAACATTGTTAAAATGTCGATACTTCCCAAAGCAATCTACCTATTAAATGCCATTCCTATCAAAATACCAACGTCATACTTTCAAGATTTGGAAAAAATGATTCTGCGTTTTGTATGGAACCAGAAAAACCCCATATTGCTAAGGCAGTTTTTAGTAATAAAAATAAAACTGGGGGCATCAGCATACCAGATTTTAGGCTGTACTACAAAGCCATATTGGTCAAGACAGCATGGTACTGACACAAAAATAGAGACATAGACACTTGGAATCAAATAGAAAACCAGGAATTGAAAATAACATCTTACAACCACCTAATCTTCGATAAACCAAACAAGAACTTACCTTGGAGGAAAGACTCCCTATTCAATAAATGGTGTTGGGAGAACTGGATATCCACATGTAAAAGACTGAAACTGGACCCACACCTTTCCCCACTCACAAAAATTGATTCAAGATGGATAAAGGACTTAAATTTAAGGCATGAAACAATAAAAATCCTCAAGGAAAGCATAGGAAAAACACTGGAATATATTGGCCTGGGGGAAAGACTTCATGAAGAGGACTGCCATGGCAATTGCAACAACAACAAAAATAAACAAATGGGACTTCATTAAACTGAAAATTTCTGTACAGCTAAGGAGACAATAACCAAAGCAAAGAGACAACCTACACAACGGGAAAGGATATTTGTATATTTTGAATCAGACAAAAGCTTGATAACTAGGATCTATAGAGAACTCAAATTAATCCACATGAAAAAAGCCGACAATCCCATATGTCAATGGGCAAGAGACATGAATAGAACCTTCTCTAAAGATGACAGATGAATGGCTAACAAACATATGAAAAAATGCTCATCATCCCTATCTATTAGAGAAATGCAAATCAAAACCACCCTGAGATACCATCTAACCCCAGTGAGAATGGCCCACATCACAAAATCTCAAAACTGCAGATACTGGCGTGGATGTGGAGAGAAGGGAACTCTTTTACACTGCTGGTGGGATGGCAAACTAGTTCAACCTTTTTGGAAGGAAGTATGGAGAAACCTCAAAGCACTCAAGCTAGACCTCCCATTTGATCCTGTAATCCCATTACTGGGCATCTACCCAGAAGGAAAAAAATCCTTTCGTCATAAGGACACTTGCACTAGACTATTTATTGCAGCTCAATTTACAATCGCCAAAATGTGGAAACAGCCTAAATGCCCACCAACCCAGGAATGGATTAACAAGCTGTGGTATATGTATACCATGGAATACTATTCAGCCATTAAAAAAAATGGAGACTTTACATCCTTCGTGTTAACCTGGATGGAAGTGGAACATATTATTCTCAGTAAAGCATCACAAGAATGGAGAAGCATGAATCCTATGTACTCAATTTTGATATGAGGACTATTAATGACAATTAAGGTCACGGTGGGGGTGGGGGAAGAGGAGAGCAGAGAGAGAAAGAAGGAGGGAGGGGTGGAGAAAGGAATAGCAGAGAGAGGGAAGGAGGGAGGGGGGTGGGTCCTTGGTGTGTGCCACACCTTTTGGGGGCAATTCAGGATTGCAAGAGGGACTTTACCTAACAAATGCAATCAGTGCAACCTGGCTTGTTGTACCCTCAATGAATCCCCAATTAAAAAAAAAAAAAAGAAATGATTTATATGACATAATATATTGCAGGCATCAGTTTAACTCTAAAAGATACAAATCAGATAGAAAGCACACACCTAAAAGCAGTTGCATCAGAAGCTCTTTCCACTAGCTTTTGTAATGGTGGAGTTTTTGTCTGCTGAAACTAATACTGAGAATGCAAAACCATTGAATATTATTTCAAAATATTATCCAGCAACACCTATATTCCTCTATGTAATTGCAACTTTAACAAATAAAAATATGTGCTGTTTAAAATTAAAATTCTTAACTAAAACATTTTCAAATACAGGTGATCTTAAACATCACATTGTAGTAATACTGGATAAATAATATTCCTTACTACTTCCTAAAATATTCAAAAATCTGATTAAATGATATTTAAGTTTTTCCTGCAAACGGTCAAATTATTACTTAGTAGTCACCAAAAGACTATTACAAATATCTAACTCAATCCTTTGACTCTAGAAAATCCACCTTGTAATGTCTCTGATCCTGGCAAAGCCAAGGGTTTTCATCACTGTGTCTACTATAGATCCTGATCTCCTAGACCGGAGACTGGAGCATAGAAACTGTTCATAATAATTTTTGGAATGTTGAATAAGTTTTTATATGTAATCATGAGAGATATATTTACCATCAATTGCTAAAAAGTGCTGACCATCCCTGTATCTGTATACGATATCCAAACTGACTTAATAGCTATTTTACCTTCATAATATTCTTAGGTAATAGCATAAAGTAAATTTAGCACAGATGCCTTTGTCATCTGTGATAAGGAAGAAAAGGGAGGGGACAGTTAACTAGTTTAACTAGAAAATACTCATGTGACATCTAATCCCTGAACCTAAACAATCTTGCCATCACAAATTGAGTATCACGTTAGAGAAAAAGTAATAGAAGAGTGAATGCAAATGTGAATTCATATAGGAAGTCGTTCCATAAAACAGCATTTCTGTTTCCTAATAGCTGCACAATAATTGCAAGAGCACACACCTCAGATTACAAATGATTCAAGTGAGCCATAAAAAAAAAAAAAACAAAAACAAGCTAAAGTGCAATTTAAGGTAACATTCATGAGAGTAGTGTAGATTAGAAATCAGAGTTCTTTTGTCTGAAAATTATATGAGAATAAAATAAAATACTGAGCTCTCACTGAGGTTTGCTGGGCTGACATCATGGAGTTGCTGAAAACCGTGCAGGAACAAGGACCTGCTATGAGATTGTCCCCACAAAAGGGAAATTGGTAAATCCAGTCAAGCCTGCCGTGCCCTGAGATTTTTGTTATGGCTTTGTTGGTTCACACCTGATGACACAGTCAGGTACTTTCAAAAGCCAGGAAAAGAGAGAGCTCTTGAGAATGTGTATCTCAGCCAAGACATTTAGTCTTTCAGAACAAGCTGGAAACACTCTCACACCCAGGATCTCAGTCTTGTAAAGCCCTTTTGTGAATTTCCAAGTTTAAGAGACAAGCGTTCATTATACTGAATAAGCTTCACACCTGGAAGGAAGCTGTGAAACACTTGCTAAGCTCTCAATGGAAAAAGCATAGGTTACAGGATGTGAAGTTTAATGATAAATTCTTCTATTGTAATATTTTTTTTGCCTGATAATTATCAAGTAGTGTTTAATCACTAAGTGCACTGTACATTATGTATACGTTTCCTGGGTCAGCTATCAAGTTACCTAAAAAGAGGAAATTAAAATTCACAGAACATATCTGATTTTGGTTTTGGAAGTTTGCTACTTTATCTTTCCTTAAGTGCTTTTTTTCAATAAAATATTTAAAGATATATATATATATATTTACATATAGTTAATTTCTACTTTCACATTATAATTAAAACATTAGCATTTATCATTTATTCATGATATGTTTTTGCAGAATTTAACTTTTCTTCTCCCTCTATTATATAGAACTATTTGAAATTGACATTTTTGACCATTCATGATGTACAAGAACAGCAATTTATTTTGCCTAAAACTAATATATCAAGATTATGTGGAATACCCCCAAATTTGATATTCTAGTATAAAACCACACTTATATGAGACTTCACAAGAGGAGGGAATGAGCAAAAACAGATGTTTCTATCTCCCCTACCTCCCCACCTACTTCATTCCTATGTAACATGAAACAATCACTTTTATAGATTACCAATACAATAAACACATCTGTCAGCATATATTAAAGGTCAAAATATATTCTTTTATGAAATATTCACAAAACAACATATAATGAAGCCTATTACACGTTAATTTAATTTGCTGGACAATGGAAAATATTTTTGGCCTCTTGGGAAACTCTCTGAAACATAATTCCTTAACCGATGTGTCAATTTCTTCAAGGAAAAAGAATCACACTCTAAAACTGAAAATGCCTTCTCAATAGTTTTTATAGAGTTCAGAAAGTCAAGACTGTTTTTATGATTTAACTTCAAGTTTAAAAAGTAGCAAGGTGTTAATAAAAGGCCACACAATGACCACACTGGGGCTGGATGTGGATAAATAGGAAAAACATTTCTAAAGCAGTTGTTTCCAGCTATGCAAATAATACGTGGGATGCATAAACTTTATGGGCTAACAAAAGAAGAAAAATTAGACGTGGTATAAGAGTAGAGAAATTAGAAACATTGACTTAAAAATGCCTGCAGAAAACATAAGCCCCCCAAAGTGAAATTTTATCCCTTGCAAGTACATGTGCTTACTGCAGAAAACAACTTCAATGATAGTTGAAAAAGTCAGAGAGAGTAAGTTGCCATAGTAGCCTAAACAGTCATTAGACAGGGGCAGGTGAATTCAGAAAAACAGCAAACAGAAGTGATTGTCAACAGGTTATCTATTTCACCCAATTTCTCATTCCATAAATGCCATTGGCAGATAACCCCGAATTTGCTAAATGACCTTTTTTGCAGAAAATAGATAGGTTCTTTCATTCCCAAATGGAAAGCCCATATTTCTTTGCCAAGACACCATCCCAAAATGATCCTGGAAGAGGAAGATGGGGAAATGTACAAGGTGTAGAAAAGCATAAACAGTGGAACGGGGAGCAATGCTGTAATTCTACTAAGATGAGACGCCATATACATTTCAGGGGCCCATTATTTTATATAGCATTAAGAAGAAAAAAAGGACAATCTATAACAAAAGATTTTCATATAATTTAGAGTTTTAATTTTGTTCTTATCTTGAAAGCTCTTTTAGAATTACTTTGACAAAGATTTTTATCATTTATGTTTTTCATTGATGAACAAAAAATAAAATATGAACCAGTTAGAGATTGGCCGAAAGAGGGCAATTAAAGATACAAGTATTACTGTCACTAAATACAATATTTGTGCTCTGTTTCCATGCTGGTTTCTATACATAGTAACTTTTCTTTAGCACCAAATCATAGTATAATCTCTTGAACATATTTCAAAAGGCAGTCAAATATACTGCATGTAGTTTAACTGCAGCTGAAAAGATGAAAATATGAACAGCAAGGGCTACATTTATTTTGCAGATAAGCTATGACATCCGTAAAATAATTGCCTAACTCGTAACAGAAGTATCCTCAATCCCAAGAACACAAATGCTAAATGGTTTTAAAAAATGACGTCTTAGATGAAAAACAATAATAATAATAACTTCAAAATATATGTGTATCAAGCAGTAAACAACTTAGGAACTCTAAGAAACATTGTGTTTTATGAGCTTCTCATAAACACTTGCTTTTAAGCCCTCTCTCATGCAAGAAAAGCACATTTTCACTGCACCCACCAGAGTGGCTAAAATGATTAACAATGTTTCAATGGTGAGTAGGCCAAGCAACATCACTTCTTTACCTATCTAGTGCGGCTATAAAATGATACCAATACTCTTGAAAATAGTTTGTATGGGTACAATATAGCAAAATATACTCCCCTGCTTGGCTTGGCAATTCCATCCCTAAAGATGTGAGTGCACAAATCTATACAAGGACGTCCTATGAGCACTCAGCCGCTCACAAGTGGCAGTATTATCATCAGCCAGCCTCAGACATCAAGGGATGAATGGAATATTCACATGGAAATACTGAGAAACATGACAGAGAATGAACTACGGTTAAACATAACAATGTGTGCAAATCTCAAGGAAAGTATAAAAGCATATTGAGTGAAAGAAATCAGATACAAACAGGTATAAAATCAATGACTCAGTGAACTATTCAAGTGCATATAAATCTAATAAAACACGGAAGTCAGAATCTCAAAATAACAGATATTTGGGGGGATGGCATGTGTATTTAATAGTTTTCTATTTAAAATAAATATCAGGATATCTTGCAATACAAAAAGTACGAGATTTCCAAATCCAGTCTAGCAATGTGAACAACATTCATTTAGATACATTATCATTAAAGTGTTTTGTGGGCTTAAATGAAAACTATAAGCAGTGTACAATTTAGTTAACTGGATTTTATGGGAAAATTACTTATGAATTTTATCCTTTCCCCCAAATACCAACCTAGAATAACCTTTATAAAAATACTATGAAAATCTGGAACAACCCGCACTGTACTTAAATTCAGTAATTAGTGTTACAAAGGCAATTTTGTCTGCATGTATTATGCTGGCTGCTTTTCCACTTTTCAGGTCTGCATTCCAAGTTGCTTCTCCTCGAGAAATGGCTACTTCTTTTCTCTACCCCCTCCTCAGGCTGATCTAAGTACAGGGAGTTGCATAAAATTTTGAAATGAGCAGGGGCTTTAATCTCTTAATACCATTTTCAGAATATTTTCCTAAGAGCAAGCACTTCTAAGAATATGTAAGGTAACATAATTTAAAAATAATAAAATATTGAAAAGAGTCTAACCATTCAAGATCTGGGAAGCTAGTTAGGAACTATAGTGCTACCATTCACTAGGATACTCAGCGATTGGAATAAAAAGATAGATTGTGTGCCTTTTATTTAAAGAAATAAATTGTCCTTTATTTAAGGAAAAATGTCAAGAGGCTAAAAGATATTTGGGATGAATTCATACATGTTATACACGTAATTGCACATGTCTGAGAGTTGTCTGTCAAATGACAGCGGCTATCCCCAGAGCATATGAACAACACAACGATTTCTACTACATTTTCAAATTTTTACTTTAAGCAATAATTGTATATATTCAGCAAAATCACAGGCCATAATTCTGTTTTCAAAGCAAAAATAATGAATTAAAACTTAAAAATAATTACAAACTGATTTAGTCATAAAAAGCTTAACTTTGTCAAAAAAAAAAAACTTATCTTGTCAAGAATCTTTGACTTGCTACTTAACAAATCAACAGTGAAGATTGTTCCGCTGTGCTGTTTTTTCCAACTTCCTCAGGAAAGGATCTAATTTCATCATAAGATGATTGAACATTATTTAAAATGTCTTTATAAAAAGTATTAATTGTGTGAATAATCACACAATTTCCATGTCTCTATTTCTCAAAGAATTTTATGATCAGCACATAACCATAAGGACAGATCAATGAGAAGTGATTTTACAATTGGCCGTATTAATCAATAAACTTATTGTTCTATAATAGATACTTCTATTTCTCCATGTCTTGAATACATATCACAAATTACCACATAAGCCACTTATTATAAATGATGTATTCTATTTCTATATCCATCTAGTCTGCTCATTGTGCCCCCAAATATTTATTTTGTACTTATTTATAGTATATTTAAGGCAGGTGACTTCCTTAAGTCACCTGCCTTAATTAAATACGGTGTACCTTATGTATTTTTTTGTTGAATGTTAGAAGAAAATTAAATAAGGTGCACTTTATGTATTTTTTTGTTTAATGTTAGAAGAAAACATCCACACACTAAAGGGAAAGGGAGGTTTTACCTGACTCTATCAATTGCTCATTTTTTCAGCACCTCTGAGACCCCAATTGCTAGCGTTAGCCATTCAGATTTATGTGTCACCAGCTCAGACCACCAGGGGACTCAACCCTGGAGGAAGCCAAGCAGTCATTACCTGGAGTGAAATGTCTTCTAATGGGAAGAACAGAATGCAATGGAACCCTGGGGATAATTTCCCAGAAATGACCAGAGTTAGATGGATGAGAGTCAAAGAAATAATTTTCTAAGGGCATCTGAAGAGACTAAAATACAATCTCATTCATAATCATAACTGTCCAAATAAAAATGAGATATCACTTTCATTTATAAAAATCATTCTTTAGAAAATAAAGAATAAAATTGCCTACAATGCATGTTTATTGGATAGTCATACAAACCAATTGATAATCTTCAGAGCAGTAACTATGCTAAAATTATAACTACTCATTTGTCTACATTAACTCCAGGGGCAGGGATACTAAGAGAAAACTCCCTCAGAATAATTGGTAGCAAAGTAGACAAAAGAGCTGATGTACAAACAATTTGTGGCAGTTGATGAATCTACTTCCAAATACAGTGAATTAATCTTAAATTCTTCTTTTGGTCTTTATTTTATTTCAGGAGGGAGCCACGGGCATTCAGCCTGTGACATCAGTTCTCCATTATTTGAGATTGTCCCAGTAACTAAGATTTTTTTGCACCTATAGGAGGAAAGGTATATATCAATCCCGTTAGCTTGAAAAAGCCAGGGGAAGCAACTGATAATCACAACACTAGAATTAAGATAAATTAAATACCCATCCTCTATGTCTGTCCTCTTTGGTTGTATGATTTTTATGGAAATACTATGCATATAATACATAAAATAATGTAACACTGTGAGCTGAAGGAGGACTTATTTTTACTAAAATGAGAAAAAAAGGTTCAAGCCAAAAAGACGTACATATACAACCCAAAACAAGATTATAGGCAATCATAAAAACAAAAACAAACAAACAAAAAAAAACATGGATCCCCCAAAGTGTGTCAGGTAAATATATCCATGAATGTAGAGCTTAGAAAATTAATTACAAAGACATCTTCTGTTCTACTTTTTTGTCATAAAACATAATTTCACAGAAAAATATAAGCCAAGATTTTATCATCAAAGTCTGCGGAGATTTCTATGATCATTTATTGATTATAATGTATGAAAAGGAAAATATAAAAACACATCATATTATAGACATTCAAAACATGGTTTGAAGTTCACAAACATATGAAATAAATTTTAAATTTACATTTGGCAGTTGGAAAATATTGGGGACTAGCCCCAAATTACACCATGAGTTCTTTCCCAGTGACTGGTGGAGACAAAAGGATGAGGGAAAAATGAAGAATCAAGACACAAGAAGAAAGTTTTGAAAAGTAGGCCAGGGGGGCTTTCCACCTCCAAATGTGAGGACTGGTGAAGAGCCCCTAACTCAGGGCTAAATCTGTTTTTATAACACACATCACGGTTTAAATCATCCATCTAATTGGGAAGGCTAAACTCTTAAGTCAGGGTTCTTGCTGGGCTTTCATTTTCTAACCAAACTATTTACTTAAGTAATCAGACTGATTAATCAGACTGATTTACCTCTTACTTTTATTACTACTCTAAGTTATTTATAATCTTAACACAAACAGCATGCGACAGGGAACACAGTTCAGGAGCAGGATGTCATAGCAGACCCCAATCAGACCAGGCACATAAATCTCAAGAGTGGTGATAAAACCTCCGGGTAGACTTGTGGACATCAAGCTGGCACTACCGCCAGTATCGAGAAAAGAAGAAAGGAGACATTTTTTTCCCCTATCTTCCTGAGAGACCTTTTCTCTCTTTACCAGGTTTAGGCGCTCGCCCTGTCTCCAACGCATTCTGCACCCCCTCACTATTTTCCTAACTCCCCAAATGCACTCACTCTCCCTGAGAGGGAAACAAGCCTTGTCTCTGGGTGCTTGGTGACCTATGAGCCGAGTCATAACAGGGGAAGGGTGAAGCTCTGGCAAGACAGTCTGCTCGAAAATGCCAGGCTTCAGGCTGTCGCACTTTGCAACAGAATGAGAATCTTGTTATCCCTTCTGCAGTCCAAATGCATATATGCTTTTCTCTAATCCACTTCTCTCTTGTCTCTGTTCCCTTGTGCCCATCATCTGCAATCATTTTCTTCATTAAATTCCTAACTTACTTATAATAAACAATTGAAAATTGGGTTTAAACTTATTAAATCATTATTTCTAGCAATGCAAGCACATCAAGATATGACTCTTCCCTTAAGTACCCATGTGTCCACCCACAGGAAAAGGCAGTTCTTACAGGTATTTCAAAGCACAGTGGGATGTTCAGTTAAATATAATTATTTTTCAAATGTTTAAATTTTATGTTAAACAAATGTAACTTCTCTCTTAATATCCTTTTTTCTCATTCAGTGGAAACTACAAACCCTGTTACTTAAGTATATCTACTCTCTAAATTCACTCCTTTCAATGTTCACTCATCTGGGGAGTAAAGTGGTTTGACCAGTTCTCTGATTTGTATTTAAAGCTGAGAAGTCATGACAATGAGTGTGTCATACACCCCATCTCCTGTGTATTACACCTAAATTTCTGATGAGTAATGAAGAGGTGATAATGAAAACAGATTTCTGTATAATGGATGCAAAGAAGAAATCATTTCAAACAAATTAAACTGTTTTATTTAGATGTATACATATTTTCATTCTCAAAATAATCTCTGCTCTTCTAGAGATATTTAGCATTATGGAATTCAGAAAGAAGGGACAAAGTTTATGAGAAAAAACTTTGTGGGGAAAAAACCATATTATGTATAGGAGTTCCAGATATAAGAGAATGAGAAATAACTAAATTCTGTCTAATTCCTAAAGTAGTGAGGAAGAAGAGGGGAGGGGAAGGTAAGTGGTCCCCCATGGTCCCCTTTGGGGTGATAATGGATGGACTGAAGGGTCATCTGACAGGGAATGTCTTATATCATAGTCCTCTGCGCTTCAGCTGATCACAACAAAGTAACAATGGCACTGTGTTGGGGCTAGGCCAATGGTTCTCAACCCTAATGAGCTTTAAAAACCTTCTACAATGCCAGAAACCCACAGGTTGAGAACCGCTGGCTAGGCAACGAAAAAGACCTAAGTACTTCTAAACCTTATTGACTGGCCATACGGTTACCAGATTAAACACTGCTCATGAGTACATCTGTGAGGGAGTTTTAGAATAAGATTAGCATTTATTTTTGTGGTGGCTGTTTTGGTATGGACATGTAATAGCTGTGTGTATGTACATAAACATACATATACATACACACACACACACACACGCACACGTGAGGTTTGACCCATATATATACTCAAGGTTTCCTAAAAGTCACTCTGAAAGTCACTATAAATAGGGAAAATGGGAAATTACAGCGAAATGTGCCTTTACAAAATATTCATGACAAAATTGTACAAAATATTTACAAAACATTCTCTATGTGTTGGCCACCTCTTTGTAAAGTTACATAATGAATATTACATAAATAAAAGTACATTTAGCTACAATTTCCCATTTTCCCTATGTATGGCAACTTTAAGATTATGGGGAAAGTCAATCAAATTAACTAACATCCATTCCTTCGCCAACTTAATGACTTTTAAAAATCTTTCCTTCTAGCAACTTTGAAATATACAATACTTTGTTAAATTAACTATGCTCGCCATGAAGTACAATAGACCAGTGATCCCCAAACTTTTTGGCACAAGAGACTAGTTTCATGGAAGACATGACCTTGATGGTTTTGAGGAGTACTGATGACATATTTAGTAGGCTGTCCCTCAATTTTAGTGTGTCAGACACTTTCCTAATTATTAAACTGGGATTATACATTTGGGTGAAGTAGAGTGTACTAGTGATCTGGCAAAATCTGTATCACCCTGGAGCCTGTGAACTTGACCTCATTTGCAAATAGCGTTCTCACAGGTCTTTGTCATTAGGTTAAGATGAGCTAACACCAACAACGAATTAGAGTATGTTCTAAAACCAATGAATGGCATTCATACCAACATGTAGCAAGTAGCCTAAGTATCACAGGTGGCTCATGCTTATAATCCTGGCATATTGAGAGGCCAAGGCAGGAAGATCACTTGAGCTCAGGCTCAGTGAGAGCAGACCGTGCAAGAGTGAGACCCCCTCCCCCCATCTCTATTAATAATAGAAAAGTTAGCTGAGCATGTGGCACATTCCTGTAGTCCCAGCTACTTGGGAGGCTGAAGCAGGAAGATCACTTGAGCCCAGGAGTTTGAGGTTGCAGTGAGCTACAATGATGCCACTGCAGTCTACCTCACTTACAGGGGTGACTCTGTCTCACTTACATATACATGCATACAGACATGTGGGGAAAGGCTAGAAAAATTATAAAGGAAAAAGGTGGTGAAGCGTAAGGACTACAGATGGCAAGAGCCTGCCTCTTTATCTTGGAAGCTGAAGACAGCCACGACAGTAGAATGCTTAGCCGGTTTTGAACAAGTTAAAAGATTAGGTTAGAAAGCAGCCATTTGAGTTGCTGGAATAGATCAGCAGTATAGATTAAAAGGCAAATAACATCTCTCCCCTTTTATAGTACATGTTCCCTTTTAAAAGATAATTGTCCATCCACGTAAACATAAAAGAGATAAAGTCTCCATCTTTTTTAAGGCCGCATAATATTCCATAGTATACATATACCACAATTTGTTAATCTATTCATGGGTCAGTGGGCACTTGGGCTGCTTCCATAACTTGGCAATTATGAATTGGGCTGCAATAACATCAGTATAAATGTCTTAACACAATAAGTAAGTAAGTGAGGTGAAGGCTATGTTAACCAGTTTAATGTAAGCATTCCAAATTGTATGTAAAATCAGCACATTATACCCCATAAATTAATGTACACAGTTATGATTAAATAAAATTAAGAGAATAAAAGATAATTCTATCCTAGACCCTTTTCCACTCTCCTATACATTGTTCCCCTTAGGTCTTACGCAGGACCCCCATGCCTCATGTGTGTGAACATAGTTTCCCCGACTATGAATCAGCTAATGCTATTGTTGCGTGAAGTTCCTTATGTGTGATCGGTGACACAGAGTATAGACCTGCATTTGAAATAGTATAGAACAGAGAGTGGCTACAAGCTCTGTGATGGTGAGTAGCAAACTTCTTTATTTCTTCCCAGCTTATATAGCCAGTGCTGCACGTGCACACTGTTAATCTAACTGATACACATTCTTCTAAATTTTCTATTATACCTAAAATAGTAATCATGGAAAAACATGCCTTCAGGCATTTACCCACATTCTGATAAGGTCACAAACTGCTGTGGGGGAAAGGATTGATTCTTCACCCGCCCTGTTAGGCCCCAAGCCATCTGGAGACAGTAACTTAATCTGAAAAGACCTGGAGATTCCTAAGAGATACTGTTGACATGTTTGCATGCCCCCAGCCCCCTGGGCCAGCTTCTGATCATGGGACTTTTATCTCCAACATGTTCAGGCCAAAGGCTGTAATGGAGTTCTGCCCTGGTTTCTTCTAAACTGTGCCAGTAAGACTTATTACTAGCTCACTCTCAGAACGGCAGGGACTTTTTGACCATATGCTATATTGTAAATGTTGTTGAAACACAGTAGGAAGACTGGTGAGATTTCAGGTGGGTGTGGCATTCTCCGGGAGCAACTTTACGCTGGTGAGAGTGCCAACATCTCTGAACCTCATGGGTTGTTGCTCCAGCAATAGCTGAGCATGAGAGTCTTTTTGTCACACCATCCTCCCCCACTTTAGCCAGGTTCCAAGGAAGTCAGCAGAGGCAAACAGCAACACAGACTTACATATGTACATAAAATGTGTGCAAGTTCTTTTACACCCTAACCACAAAAGGGGAATTTTCTTCCCCTTGAATATAGGCCAGCGATAACGATTAATTTTTAATGAATATACTGCTGTCCAAGAGATGCTCTGCAACTTATAAGGTTAGGTTAGAAAGTATGGTAGAGTTTACATCTGTCTGTTTGTCTATCTATCTACTTATATATCTCTATCTCTATCTCTATCTCTGATAGATACTAGAGTATACTAGTGACCTGGAAAAATTTGTGTCCACCTGGAGCCTGTGAACTTGACCTCATTTGCAAATAGGGTACTCACAGGGTCTTTGTCACAAGTTAAGATGAGTTAATACCTACAATGGACCAGAGTATGCTCTAAGTCCAAAAATGGTGTTTATATCATGTAGCAAGTAGCATAAATATAGCTGGTTGCTCACACCTATAATCCTAGCACTGTGGGAGGCCAAGGCAGGAGGATCACTTGAGCTCAGGAGTTTGAGACCAGTTAGTACAAGAGTGAGACCACACTATCTCTGTTAATAGTAAAAAAGTTAGCTGAGCATTGTGGCACAGGCCTGTAGTCCCAGCTACTTGACAAGCACCTTGAGAGTCCCAAGCCCATAGGCAGAGAATGACTATTCTGATCCTAGAATCATCATATGTAGAGCCCCACACAGAAGGAGGCCCCTCAGATCCACTCCCCAGCAGGCTGATTCTTCTTACCCCAGGTACCAGGATGACAGTGAGCAAGTCTTTACATGCTTCAGTTCCCAGCCTTAGAGCTGACTATGCTGACATCAATTGCCTTTGAACAGTATTGCTCAAATTGTAGAATGGGAATAAATTAATGTCACTGTTGTTTCAACCCTTAAGTGTTGGTGGTGCTTATTACACCGCCATGGTATCTGGAATAAACAGTCACCACCACATTTTTTATTGATTATTTTTTGTTTGTCACCCATAATAAATTGTAAACTAACTCTGTGAATGTAGATTGCATTTTTTTATTGTAGATTATATGCCAGATCCATGGTTGAGTCATAGCATCGCTGTTAATAAATGTTTTTCAATAAATTAATATGCAAATACACGAAAGCAGTAGCTGATGTTGTCTATGAAGAACACGCTGAGCTTTGAAAACTCTTCTTTGAGTGATATAATGGGTATCAAAGACTCAAACAGGGAGAAGTTGAGAGGGTGATGAAGGATGAAAAATTACCTGCCGGGTACAAGGTACCCTAAGAGGGTGATGGGTACACTAAAACCCAGTCTCCACCACCACTCAACATAACCATGTAGCCAATCTCCACTATGCCCCCAAATCTATTGAAATTAAAGAAAGTCCTCTTTGAAGTTACAAGAGTGACCATATTTTCATGTCATAGCAATTTTAACTACATAAATATTTGTATATTTATACTGTATATAAATATTCTACATTTATATACAGTGGATTACTAAAAATTGAAGAGAAAATTATACACACATATGCTTTGTTGTATTACAATTTAATAGATGACAACATAGACTCTGAGGGTATAAAGTTTAGATTAGTGAAAATACCTATGTAACCACTGTCCTAGTAAAGATACAGAACATTTTCACTACTCCAGAACTATCCCTACACTTCCAATAAGCTCGTTCCTAGCACTATGAATTAATTTTGCCCATGCTTAAATTTCACATGAATAGAACGACACACATGTGCTCATTGGTTTTTCACTTATTTTGTTTACCATAATGTTTGTTAGATTCACTCATTCCATTGCATGTATCCATAGATTATTCGTTTTTCTTTCTGGGAAGTATTCCATTATATAAATACACCATACTTGGTTCCTCAGTTAGTTGATAGCCATTTGTTTGGATGTTCTTGTAGAATTATTTTTGTAGACAAGTTTATATTTATCTTCAGTAAATGCCTAGGAGTAGAGATACTCATGTACTTGGTGGATGTAGTTTAATTATGGAAGCATCTGAAAAAGAGTTTTCCAAGGTGGCTAAATCCTGTAGCTTTCTTACTGCTAATACGTAAGAGTTTCATTTCCTCTACATCTAGTGCCGTGTAACAAATTACACCCAAAACTTAGCAGCTTGAAACAACAAGCATTCACTATCACACAGCCTCTAAGCTCCCAGCATCTGGGCCTGTGCTATCTGTTCTCTCAAAGGCTACACTCAAGGTGTTAAGGCTGGAGTCTCATCAGAAGGTTTTGCTGAGAATGATCCAAATCCAGTCTCACTTATGTTGTCCTTGGTAGGAGCCAATCTCTTGAGGCCTGCTGGACGGGGGTACTTAGCTTCTTGCTGATTGTTGACTGGAAGCTTCCTTCAGCCCCTGCTACATTGCCTCCTCCAAACTAACATCTTACTTAACCAATGGTAACAAAGAGAATTTGCAAATAAAACAGAAGTTGCAGGTTCTTGCAACCTATTCTTGAAAGTTACATTGCTTTATTGCCACGTTAAAGAGTAGGCTGTTCCGCAAGTGCATGTGAGAGGCTACCGATCACAACATCAACCAGTCCTGATTTTAGGCAGTCTGCTTAGTGAGAGGTATTATTTCCTGGAACTAATCTTCATTTCGCTGAAAAATAATGAAAGCTTATTTGCCATTTCTATACCTTGTTTTGTAAAATTTCTGTTCCAATACTTTTTGCCCAATTTTTCAAAATTGAATTTCATTTTTGGCTTGTAAGAATTCTTTCTATATTATGGACACAGCCTTCTGTCAGATATATAGATAGCAAATATTATTTCCAAGTATGAGGCTTTCCTGTTTATTTTTAACACTGTCTTTGGAAGAACAGAATTTCTAATTGTGATCAAGTCAAACTTCGCATGTTTTAAAATCTTTTCTGTTTGAGATTTTTATATCTTGTCCAAGAAATCTCTGCCTGCCCCACATTTGAAAATATAATCCCCTACATGTTCTTTGAGAAGTTTTATTCTCCCAGCTATGATCTTTATGTCTGTGGATCGTCACAAGTTAATTATTAATAAGTTCATTTTTGTGCATGTTATGAAATAAAGGTGAATTATTTTTTTCCTCAAATAAGATTCTAAGTTGATGATCCAGCACCATTTATTAAAAACATTAGATCCTTTAACCATTGACTTATCTTAGTACCTTCTTCAAAATTCACTCAACTACATATGCATGGGCCAATCTAGACCCTGTATTTTGTTCTGTTGACCTATATGTCTGTCATATGCCAAGGTCCCGCTGATTATGACTTGCAGTATGTCTTAACATTGCTAAGAATAGTTAAAGCCTTTTACCAAAGCCTTTCGATTTTGTTCTTTTAAAAATTATCTTGGCTCTTCCAGGCACTTTACATTTCCATATAAATTATGCATCAGTTTGCCAGTTTCTATCTAGAAAATCTGTTGGAGCTTGATTGAGATTTTTATAAGTTTCTCAAAAATATTTCATACATTAAAATGCTTTTATGTGTTTTATATTCATTTGATACTTTATAACTTAT
Source organism: Nycticebus coucang (assembly GCF_027406575.1). Lineage (NCBI taxonomy): Eukaryota > Metazoa > Chordata > Mammalia > Primates > Lorisidae > Nycticebus > Nycticebus coucang. The sequence continues at coordinate 186,166,373 of NC_069780.1, forward strand.
TTTCTTTCTAAGTTATTTTCTTATACTACTTTAATACTCTATAAGTTATTTTCTTAATTTAAATAATTTTTTAAATTGATACCTAACAACTGCACATACTTGCAGTGTATGTAGTAAAGTTTTAGTGCATATAATATACTGTCATCACATAAGGAAAATTATTATACCTATTGCATCAGAAATTAATCATTTCTTGTGTTCGTAACATTCCCTATCTACATTCTAACTATTCGAAACCATATAGAATGTTATTAACTATAGTCATTCTTCACTGATACAGAACACAAGAACTTATTTTTCGTATTTAGCTGTAATTTTGTCTCTTGTACAAGTTTCTCCCTATTTTTCCCTTCCCCTTCCCAGCCTCTACTATCCTTTGTTTTCTCACATACACACAATTTTCTTTCCATTCATCTGTTCCTCCATAGCTAGGTTGATTCCATATTTTGTTTAATGTGAATAGTTCTGCAATAAGCATAGGGCGCAGATGTTCTTTTGACAGACCAATTTCCTTCCCTTTGGATAAATTCCAGGGATGGGATTCCTGGACTACATGGTAGGTCTATCTGTAGATTCAAGAAACTTTGATACTGTTCTGCATGGTGGCTGTACTAGTTTACATCCCACCAACAGTGTGTAAGAGGTCCTTTTTGTCTGCATTCTCACTAGTATGTGTTATTTTTTTGTCTTTTTGATAATTGCCATTCCAACCCTGGTGAGATGATATTTCACTGTGGTTTTTATTTGCATTTCCCTGATGATAAATAACATTGAGTACGTTTTATTTACCTATTTGTTATTTGTATGTTTTTCTTTGAGAAATGTTTCCTCACATGATATTCCCACCTACACAAACAATTCTAACATACATCCCTGAAAGAAAAACATGTATAAAACAGCCATAAAATTCCTTACAGACTAATATATAAAAATATTCACCCAGTTATCAAAATACATTATAATAAATTTAAGTTTTAAATATCCTTACTAAAGACTAATATAGAAAGTTGTCTAAAATAAATATAAATAATGAAAGATTTTTCACCCATTTGTCAAAATACATTATAATAGGGCAGTGCCTGTGGCTCAAAGGAGTAGGACGCCGGCCCCATATACCAGAGGTGGCGGGTTCAAACCTGGCCCCGGCCAAAAACTGCAAAAAAAAAACCTGCAAAAAAAACCATTATAATAAACTTAAACAACAAGGCACCAGTGCAAGACTGATAAATGTAATTGAAGAATCAAGGAATATACCCACACATAAGCTATTATTGAATTTTTAATTTTTTGTGCTAAAAATTATCCAGGTAAAGATCAAAAAGATGTAATTGATAACAGGACTATTCTAAATTATAATGAATATCATTCCAAATTCCATATGGTGCAATTATTTTTTTTAACGATGAATTGTTCTTCAAAGTATGATGGTGGTGTTTTAACAGGAACTGCATTAGATCTGTAGATCACTTTGTGTAGTGTAGACATTTTAATGATATTGATTCTTCCCAGGCAAGGAGCATGGTATGTTCTTCCATTTGTTAATGTCTTCCGCTATTTCTTTTCTCAGAATTTCATCGTTCTCTCTGTACAGATCTTTCATCTCCTTTGTTAAGTGTATTCCAAGGAATTTCACTGTCTATGAAGCTCCTCAGAATGGTATTGTGCTTGGATTTGGTTCTTGGCTTGACTGTTGTTGGCATATATGAAGGCTACTGATTTGTGGACATTAACTTTGTATCCCGAGATGTTACTGTATTTTGAAATCACTTCCATGAGTCTCATAATTGAGTTCCTGGGGGTTGTCTTAGTATAAGATCATATCATCAGCAAAAAGTAAAGTCTGAACTCCTCTGTCCTCATTTGGAAACCATTGCTATTCTTCTCTTGCCTGACTGCACTGGCTGGGACTGTGTGCAATAGTAGTGGCAATAGCGGATATCCTTGTCTGGTGCTGGGAGAACTAGATTGCCACATGTAAAAAAACTAAAACTGGACTCCCACTTTGCACCACTTACAAAAATGAACGCATGCTGGATAAAAGGGTAAATCCAAGACATGAAACTGTAAAAACCCTAGAGGAAAGTTTGGGGAAAATTCTTTTTTTTTTTTTTTAATTAAATCATAGCTGTGTACATTGATATGATCATGGGGCATCATTCACTAGCTTCACAGACCGTTTACCAAGTTTACATATGCCCTTGTAAGATGCACCGCTGGTGTAATCCCACCAATCCCCTTCCATTTACCCACCTCCTCCTCCCTCCCCTCCCTTTCCCCCTTCCCCCTATTCTTAGGTTGTAACTGGGTTATAGCTTTCATGTGAAAACCCTAAATTAGTTTCACAGCAGGGCTGAGTACATTGGGTACTTTTTCTTCCATTCTTGAGATACTTTACTAAGAAGAATATGTTCCAGCTCCATCCATGTAAACATGAAAGAGGTAAAGTCTCCATCTTTCTTTAACGCTGCATAATATTCCATGGTGTACATATACCACAATTTATTAATCCATTCATTGATCGATGGGCACTTGGGCTTCTTCCATGACTTAGCAATTATGAACTGGGCTGCAATAAACATTCTGGTACAAATATCTTTGTTATGATGTGATTTTTGGTCTTCTGGGTATATGCCCAGTAGAGGGATTACAGGATCGAATGGCATATCTATTTTTAGATCTCTAAGTGTTCTCCACATCTCTTTCCAAAAGGAAAATTCTTAACAACATTAACCCTGGGAAAGAATTCATGAAGACACTCCCATTGGCAACTGCAGCAACAACAAAATAAATAAATGGAACTTGATCAAGTTAAAAAAAACTTCTGCATAGCTACAGACATAAAACACAAAGCATATCAATAACCTTTAGAATGGGAGAGGATATTTACATGTTATGAATCAGACAAAGGGCTGGTAATCAGAATATCTAAACAACTCAAGCAAATCAACAAGAAAAGAGCAAACGACCTCATGAATCAATGGGCAAGCAACATAAACAGAAGCTTTTCCCAAGAGGACAGAGGAATGGCCAAAAAGCATGTGAAATCAGAAGAATCAAATCAAAACCACTTTGAGGTATCACCTAACTCCAGTGAGGATGTCCCACATCACAAGGTCTCAAAGATACCGTTCCTGGCGCAGGTGCAGGATGCACTGTTAGCAGATTGCAAACTAAGACAGCCTTTTTGGAAAGAAATATAGAGTACACTCAAAGAACTAAAGGTAGATCTCCCATTTGACCTTGCAGTCTCATTACCAAGAATCTATGCAGAAGAAAAAAATCATTTTACCATAAGGACATACGCTCTTGGATGTATATGTCAGGTCAATTCACAATCACAAAGATGTAGAAACACCCAAGTGCCCATCACCCCATGAATAGATTAATAAATATATACACCACAGAATACTATTCAGCCTTAAGAGGGAGACTTTGCATCTTTTGTATTTACCTGGAAGGATCTGGAGTATATTCTCCTAAATAAAGTAGATCAAGAATGGAAAAGTAAGCATCCCAGATACTCAGTGCTAATCTGAAACTAATAGACCAACACAGCCCCACAGGAGAGAAGAACACAATTAAATTCAAGGAGAGAAGGGGCTCAAATAGTCCACACCTGTCACGCACAACACTGAGACATATGGTACACTTCCTGGGTGAAGAACTTAACTGCAACTCAGACTTTGAACTTTACAAACAGAAATAATGGAACCTAATTGTATGTATCCTCATGTCCATTCATAATTAATTAATTGATTAAATGGCAAACAGAGGAATATTCTAAAATTGTACACATAAATATTTAAGAAAGGCTTATATAAATCTGTATGAAAAGTTCTGAAAATCAATGTAGCCAAAAACATAAAAAATTGACAAAAAATATAATTGGTCAATAAAATTCAACATATATTAACCATATTAACAGATCAACTCAAATAAAAATGTTAGAACATTTTTACTCTCTATCTCATAAGAAAATAAGAAAAAGTGAACTCTGTAGTTCTAGGATTTATTTTCATATGAAAGTCATGTCTCTAATAACTTATAAATTTGTGTTTAAAATGTGCATATCATTTGCCCCAGCTACTTTATGTCAGTGACATGTCCTAAGTTGATAATGCAGAATTGTGTGTGTATGCATCTGTATACACAAATATACACACACAGAGAATTATCATTACAATGTGGCTCACGATTTCAAATGAATGTCTACATTCTAAAAGTTCATTCATAGGACATTCATTTAATAAATTAAGTACATCCACATGAGATGTGAATATTTTGCCATTGAATAATAGTTTGATTATATCCTTGTTGGCATCATAAAAGACTAAATCTTATTTCTGAATAAAATACAAGGCTCTTGAAAAATTATGTTTAATATATAGCATGATTTCATTTCTGTGTATGCATAGAGGTGATATTTAAAACCATGTTAATAGTGATTTTATCCTCACTTGTGGGATTTAGATTGATTTTACTTTTATGCTAAATTTAATTGCTTCAAAATTTAAGTAATTTTTTATAAGGAAAAAGAACAGGCAAGGAATATGAAAACAGGTTTACTATTTACACCATCCACAAGAACAATTAATGGTCAATAAGTATATGAAAATATGGTCAATGTCAGTAATTATCAGGACAGTATATATTTCAAGAAAAATGTTATATAATTTCCCTTCATCAGTTTTTTCATAAATATATTTAATATGGTAAAATGCAGTATGGAAAATGGTTATGATAAATACATAATTTCATACATTGTTAGGCTTAAATTGAGACTGACTTTCTGGTTGGCAACTTCGTATCTCTAGGAAAATCTAGTGTGTGTGTGTCATTCCATCTAGCAGATCACCTGACAGGCATGTATCCAAAACAAGTATTTGCAATGTGCACAAAGAGACTTATGCAGCCATATTCCCTATGGCGTTGTTTGCAGTAGCACATTTGTGAAATTTTGGAAAGACTCCAAAGGGCTACTCTGACAACAGTTAAAGAGACTACTGCACAACATACCCTGGTATAGTAGTTATACCACTGTGTAGCAGTTATAATCAGTTAGTGCTACCTGAATTGATGAGGAAATAGCTCTAAGATAGACTATGTGTACATTTACATGTAAGAGTAACTTAGAAGACATTTAGCAGATTTCCTACTATAATGTGATTAATAAAGATGCAAATGTGTTTTCTCAATTTTTAAATGTTTACCTGGATATACAAAAAAAAATTGTTAAATGTTTAATACTAGTGTAGGAAATGTGAAACAGCCTAAATAAGAATTTTCTAAAAATCTATAGCTTCCTTTTTACTTTTAAAAATTATATATGAAAATATGATTCAATAAATTTCTTAAAACTGAAAATGAATATTAAATACAATTTTCCTAATGCCCTAAATGCTGTTACTTTCTCTCCACAATTTGGTATTTTTCAGATGCTGATGAAGAGGACGCTCTCCAAACTAAAAGAACCGGTCATCCCTGCAGGTCAGGTGGTCCTGCTGTAAGCAAGGAAATGCTGTTTGTTGGATTCTCTCACATACTGATATATCATCAGAATAAAGCATACACATACGGATATCCATCGTTACCACATCTTTTATAATAGTGCCATTAAGCTTACAAAGAATCCCATGTAAAAAGTTTTATAACAGTTTTCTTCATGTAAATTTGAAGTGCTGGTAAAATCACACAGAGGTAAACACAGATGTCTTAAATCCTTTTAAAGTATAGTAATTATAATTAATAGTTAAAGTCTGGAAAACAAAGACTTTTAAAAAACAATATATAGTACAATTTCAATTATTTAAATGGAACTAAGAAACCATAATTTTTCTACTGCTTAGTAATTGAGTAGAAAATGAAAGTTTGCTTTGACAACAGAAGATAGGAAAATAAAATATTGATGGTAGTAATTTTCTTAATCATTATAAAAGTACTCACTTTAAAATATGTAGAATATATACTTATTTAATTTTTAAATCATATGACAACTAAGTGATACAAAATTAATAAAGACATATTTCAAAGTATTGATTTTGGTAATAAACTAAATCCTTCTTGAAATAATGTCACTAATGGAGTTCGAAGTTCAGTTTTTCCATCTTGCTTTCATTTTTTGGTAAGGGATGGAGAATTAGAAGTGAAATTGATAAATAGCCTCTTTCTCCCAACTTAATATCTGAACCAGTTTAAAATTAAAGAACCAGAAATCAAATGGAGAGAGAATTATTGGCATTATGGTTTATGAAGTTTATAATGGAGAACATGGTTTGGTTGCAAATTAACCCAAGGCTTCCTAATATTGTATTATATTCAGCCTTTCTTAGGTATAGTGGATAATGAAAGGTTTCTTAATATTAGAATCTGTTCCTTATAAAACACAATTCACAGAGGAGCAAACAACTTGGGTAACTGGCTCCCAAGGAGCCGATCTCTATCTGCACAGCTGCTTCTATTAAAAACTAGGTCATTTTCCCCAAAGGGAAAATGTGCAAAAACCCAGGAGTGTTTAAGAAACAATATTATTGTATCGAAATATAAGACATGGGGAAAGCTATCGTTAGCCAGTGTTCTTAACCATGTATAAATACGGTGTTTAACCTCTCCTATGCTTACCTATATTTTTTCTACTTTTCTTGGAAATGTTATCAGTACCATATAATTGCCATCCTGTTCCCTGCACAAGGCTCCACTGAGCCCAAATTAACCAGTTCACTTTTGTGTATATTCCAGGAATTACTGGTTAGCAATTTATTTTCTCTCAAAATGAACTAAAATGTGTATCTGTCAATTCCAACGTTCTCTTCACCAAAGACTGAAAATTATTTTTGTACTATATCTTATCTCATATTGCTAAACAGAGCCTATTAGAGACCCCCCAAGTGGTTAAATGCTACATGAAGATATTTACATAATGAAACACAGCTACACAAATGCCAAATTTTTTAATTCCGTTACAATAATTAAAGCTTCCTCAAGTATTTAAATCCAAGGAAATTAAAGTCCAAAATGAAATTATCTCATTCTTATGAGTGAAAGCCCATAGTAAAAAAAAAAAAGTGTATTATCTTAAACAAATCTACTCCACGTACCATTTTCCTATTCTACTAACTCTTACCCAGAAGTCCTCGTGACACCTGTGTGGAGGTGTTGTTCCTATAGCAACCGCAGCCTGGCTGCATCTCACTGGATCAGCATGACTCCTTTATGGTCTCAGAAGTTTCATTAGGTCAGTGCTAAACCCCACATGCATTTTTCATTCTTAAGATGTACAGGCTCTGTGGCAAAATGGGTAGCTCATTGGACTTCTAGTGACTAAAACTTTCACAAATGCAGATTATTTATCAAATTCAGGATGCAGACTGATCAAATTTAAGGTCCATGTTAAACCCAAACTCTGGCAGTGTTTATCCCCAGGATAATTACATATAATCCCAGAACACAGTCACACAGTACTTCGTGTTACAAGAGACCAAAGCAGAGACTTGGAGGTATTGTAACTAGAGAGCAATTCAATTTTCAAAAAATTTGAAAATATTTTTATAAAATTCCTTTTATATTATGTCTACAGAATCTGTAGAAATGTCTTTTTTTTTTTTTTTCCGGGATACCGTCTTATTCTGTTCCCCCTCCCCCAGGCCAGAGTACAATGGCATTATCACAGCTCACTGCAGCATCCTGCAGCGCGCAACCATCCACCTTGCAGACTCACGTAATCCTCCTCCCTCAGCCTCCCAGGGGCTGCTGGGACTGCAGGTGTGAGCCACCACACCTGGCTCTTTTTATGTTTATTTTTAATTTTTGTAGAGACAGAGTTTCTATATGTTGCTGTGTTACTGGTCTCACATTCTTGGCCTCAAGTAATTCTCCTGCCACATCTTCCCAAACTGCTGGTATTACAGGCCTGAGTTCCTGCACCCAGCCCTAATATGGACAGTGCGGATGGGTTCTTCATATGCACTTGAAAATAATGTCCATCTTAATATTACTGTTGTTCAATAAATTTCTGTCTGGTTCAGCTATCTTCAAGTGTTGTCCAGGTCTCGCTTCCCTTGTGCATTTTTAACTTATTTTATGATGACCCAAGAGTGGAGTGTGGACGTTTCCAAATATAATTGGAGATTTTACGATGAATTTCTCCTTTCAGTCCAACATTCATGTCTTTAGAGTCTGATTTGTCAGGCTCATACACATGATTGTATTCCTTCCTTGCAAATTAGCATTAATATTATGGAATGTTCCTGTTAGGCCCAATAGTATTCCTTGGGGTAGCCATGGATGGAAGAGAAGAAATAGAGGGAAAGTCTGAACGGAGGAAATCTGGCACTCGGGCCTCCCCTGTTCTCCTCGCTGTAAGGCGGACTATCCCGAGTGTATAGGCTCTGAGGTCACACGGATCCCCCTCTGGCTCCTACAGTCTGGGCCAAAGTTGGGAAATGTCTGTGTGGGAAAGAGCAAGATGAAAACTGAGGGATTGAAACTCCCTGGTGAGGACAAAGGCACACGGTGGGGGGAGAAGCAGCACGTACCAGCACCTCGCAGGTCTGTTGTGATGGGAAGCACCGGGGTGGGGGGGCTGGCAGCCTGCTGCTTTGTCCTTAAGAAGCTCCCAGTTCACGGGGGACAGCAGCTGTGGGGCTCATGAGGGTGTCAAGGCTCTCGCAGCTCAGCAGCCTGCTGTCTAACAGAGATGTGGGGACAGGAGACACACCACTGCACCTACCATTTTGCTGAACTCCAAGCTCTGGGGTGGACCTCTGCTGCTAGCTTGCTTTTTCTTGTTCTGACCCACAATTTCTTTCCGTGGAATATTTTCCGCATTCTGGCCCTTTTCCCTCCGAATTATACTCCATCTATTAGTATGTTTGGTTTCTTTTTCACCTAACACTTTTCCTGCTTTCTGAGACAGTCTGGCAGCTGGTGGGTCTGATCAGCCATCTTCGCGGATCCGCCCTCTGACGCTGCCTCCACTTTTGAGGGATATTTTTCTTGGTCACTGAACTCCCTAGCAACAGGTTTTTACCATTTAGAACCTTACATGCGTCATTGATTTATGGTTTTCAGGATTTCTTACAAAAAATCTGCTACCATTCTGATCTCATTCCTCTGGATACAATGTGTTTTTTGTTTTCATTTTTTTGTTTTTTTCCTGATGGACTTCAAAATTTTCTTTTTTTTCTTTGCTTTCAGCAACTGACTATGACATATGTGACTTTCATTTGTTTGCCATTTTTATCAGAAGCTTTTTATATCTGCTGTTGGATGTCTTTCATTATATTTGGAAAATTGTTCTTTATATCTGTTGTTTGATGTTTTATTATATCTGGAAATCATTAGTTATTATGTCTTCACATATCCCCCATGTCCTGTTTTCTCTTATCTTTCCTGGATTCCAAATAAATGTCTCTTAGACCATTCTGTATTTCCCCACAGCTCTTAGATACTCCATTTCTCTGTTTTGACTTTTTAACTCTTTGTCTCTCTGTATTTTTAATTCAGCATTTTCTTCTTGACATATCTCCACATTCCTTACTCAACTGGGCAACTAAGTAGGGTTTCCAGATGAGTCCCCAAAATGAATTTCACATGGATGATATATCTTATCAGCACTCCTCTTGGGCCTTTTCCTATTTTTTATTTCTCTGCTTAAATTTCTCTTCTGGTCTTTTGTTCACTTTTTCTTCTAGACCTTTAGCACATAAATTATAGATACTTTAATTCCTGTCTGATAATTTCAACATCTGACTCTGCTTATACTATTAGATATACTTTTAAAAAATGTTTTCATTTTTACTTTGCATTTCTGTGCCTTACAGTTTCTTATTGATTACCTTTCTCCATTAATTTATTCTATGTTTCAGCTGTTTTACTAATTAAAGCAGTATTGACTACAGAATTCAGATAAAGCTCCCTCTCATTTCACCTCGGTATTGTTTATGGTTGGCATGGGTGATATTTATAGACAAGTCCGAGGAGCCTGCACACAAATCAAATCTCATGTCAGTTAAAGGCCCCAGAGTCCCTGGGCTATTTTATTAATACCCAGAACAGGTTTTCTATGTGGCCTAAAGCCTCAGATGCCCTCCTTGCCATTTTTTAACAACCTGCATGTATAATCTAGACACTATAATCATAGTCGCTTGGCTATATAAAAACATCTTATTAATTTATATCATAACATCATGAGCTGACCAACAAGTCACTTGTTCAGATATTCTGAATAAAAGCCAAGTATACAAATAGAAGTAATACCACAAAAACAAACAAACAAAAAAAGAGTGATCTTTGCATACTATGAATGACTATTTGAAGGCAAGGTCAAGAATTATCATGGCACACGTCTACACTTGGGACACTGCTTGCCTGGTCCACTGCAGAATTCACGTCTCATCAAGTATATTTTGTTCTGAAGACAACACTCCTCGTCTGTGTCGTCATGTGGCCAAAGCAACAGTTCCTAACACCTTCTGAATTGATTTTATTTTCCAAAATCATAGATCCATTTTTACAAAGTTTGTGGCATGGTCTAGCATTTCGTTGTGCTGATAGTAGAATCGAGAGAGAAGAGCTAGCTCATGCTCAGTTTTTGATGATGCTGAAGTCACCAAGGAAATAATTTAATTTTTCTGCAGAGAAGAGTCCTTAACAAGCAAGTTCCACGGAGGGTTTAGGAAAAGGCCTTTCTCAAACAAACCTGAGGGCTAAAAAGTAGCACCCCAGCTTTGTAACTTAATATACAGTTCTCAACATCTGGTCTTTTTCTTAGTTTTCTCCACGAGGAAGAAACACACCGATGTGACTGCTGTAGTTCCCTGTGCTTGTCTTTAACGCAGACAAGGTAAGTGTGATGCAATCAACTCTGTTCAAGGAATGCTGAATTTCCTTTGCCATAAGGAATCGCCCAGAGTTTGATCTCAGGTAACAAAAACAGGGTCACTCCTTATTTGCTGCCTAAGGATGATCAGAAGACAGGACCACAACAGCCCCTTTACCTGGATTCAAGGGAAGCCTCTGCCCTAACTGCCTTGCTGTTTTGCTTAAGAGATAATGAGGTGTTAGTTATCGGTTAATTCTTCATTCATGTTGTAGGACGACATAGGTACTCCAAGATTTTTCATTCTGGGAAACCTCAGATTAAATTTTTTAATGTATTTTGTTCCTGTGTTTTTTAAAAAAATAATTTCACTTTTTCTTAATTTTTTTATTATAACTTCTAGATTTAGCTTCACCCTTATTCATATATAAAATATAAACACCTTTGAAACTTACAAGTGTAAACATGGAGACTTTGTGCACATTGACCTAACCAAGTAGGTTTTATAGCCCAAACGATAATCTCCTTTAAGGTACCCTATAATTCTAATCAGTAAAAAGTAGCACAATGAGAATCAGATGCCTTGAAGGTAAATTTTTTGTGAATAGTTTATTCTACTGATTCATTTTCAACTTTGTTTTGTGTTAAGTTTTTGAAACTTAACAGTCTGGCTCATCTCGATCACATCAGCCAGTTTTTCAAAGTCATTAATAAAGTAGCTTTAGCTTTGAAAGTGATTAAGATATACTTCGTGTGATAACATTTATTCTAGTGGTAGTGATTATATTAACATTTTTCAAAATGAAATAAATTCTGGCTGCCATAAAAAAATGTTCATTTACAGAGGTCATTTTTTAAAGGAGCATTAATTCATTTGCTTGTATGGTCATTTTCATTATTCTTTCAGCTCTTATTTTAAAGCTGATAAAATCCTTCTTATCTTTTGAAGGTAGCATGCACAAACACTTTTTCAGATGTAGGAAATAATATACGCAAAACACACAAACACTCAATTTTAAATAATCTAAGAGATAGCATGGTAACTTATTTTAATGTAAGGCATAAAAGAATGAGTATAAAAAATAAAAAGTTAGGGCGGCGCCTGTGGCTCAAAGGGGTAGGGCACCGGTCCCATATGCCGGAGGCGATGGGTTCAAACCCAGCCCCGGCCAAAAAAAAAAAAAAACTGCAAAAATAAATAAAAATTTAAAAAAACAAATGTCTTTCAGTAGCTCAACAATAAAGATTTAGGCTTGAATTAGGAGATAATCATGATTTTTTTTTCCAGGTTATTTTTAATGAATGAATGCATGTATGCAGATGCTAATTGCTGTGAAATTTTTGCGTATAATTATTAGAAATTTTTATTTAAAGTGTTACAAAATCAGGGAACAAGCAAGTCAGGGAAGTAATTAGAAATGAAGGATAGCATTTCTGAGATGATCTTTCAGGGAGATGGTGAAGCAACAGGTCAGAGTCATTCATCTACTGATTTATTTATTGGTGGGGGCAATGAGGGTCATAGTTATGACACAGACACTGGATTTGGCTGGTGTCTTCCCAGTAATACAATCAATATTAAAGCTTGGGTTCTTCCAAGGGTAATAGTATCATCCAGCTCACAGGGTTATTATGATAATTAGAAAGCATAATCGATTACAGTTATTTTGCAATTTGTAAATCCTTATACAGTTCCTGAAACCATAAATACTAGTTTTTATAAACACATCACAACCAGCCACTGTACCAAACTATCCATATCCCTTTGTGGCAGGTGCCATGGTAGTCTATGAGAGGCAGGGTTAATGTTATTTCTGGTCCTCAAGTTGGTCACAGTATACAAAAGGAAGTAGAAATGTAGAGGGAACAGGAAAGAAAGAGTAGTTTTTTTCCTTCTCTGGTGAGTAAGGCCGAGGAACCTTGGGGAGATTTAGTGAGAAATTAAAACCTTGGATTTATCTACTTGAATTATGTAGAGAAAATTGACTGATGAGAGCTTTGGCAATTCCAAGGAAGGAGATTCCCTTCTGGGCTTAAAATTAGTTTTAGGAAAAGGCCCAGGATCGGACAAATCATGCTTATTAAGGAATTACAAATAGTATTTTATGTCTTTCAAGCACTGATTTATGTGAGAGAATCAGTAGTAAAACAGGAGGCTGTAAACAATGTTCACATATTATGCATGTATATTACATATACGAATATAAAACATGCATGTGTGTACATATACAAAGAGAACTGTGTGTCGGTGTGTGTATACAGGATTTAGGATTTATTCTATCCACTAAACAGTTCTTTTTATATTTTATATTTTTATTTTAAATTATTATGGGTACATAGTGGTTGCATATTTTTATAGGATGTGTGTGATGTTTTGATACAGGTATGAAATTAATCATATGAATTAATCACTATATCAGGGTAATGTGGTATACATCATCTCAGACATTCCATTGTAGGAACATTATAATTCCACTCTGATGATTACTTTAAAGTATACCTTAACTTGTTCTTGATTATAGTCACTTTGTTTTGCTATCAAATAATGTTCATTCTTCTTAACTATCCAACTATACTTTTGCACCATGAAACATCCCCACTCCCTCCTTGCACCTGCTACCCCTCCAAGCCTCTGGTAACCGTCATTGTACTCTTTACTAATCTCATGGAGAAGGAGTGTAAAGGGTTCTTTTGAAGAGTTCTGAGTAGCTTATCAACATGAACAAATTTGAATCTCAGAAAATATAGCTTTGACACTACTACAAGATGCTTCAAATGCGGGAGGCATCTGGTTAATTGAGAAAAGCTGACACCTCTTCAGGGTTTTGGATGAAAAGCTCTGGACTACAGAAGTAGCGATGGCCATAGAGAGAAGGAGTCAAGAGTTTAGGGCAAGATAGCTCAGATCTTGTAAACAAGTGGGTGTAAGAAAATAGGCTGTCTGGGTCCATCTGGGTCAGACTAATACTCTGTGGAGTAGTTGAGTTGATGATTATTTCATTAACTAAAGAAAAGTTAAAGCAGGTTAAAGAGAAAATCCAGAGGTTGTTTTTCAAAAGTTGAATTTCGGAAAGTTGTGTCACATCCAGGTAAAAAGGCTCAGGAGGCAGGAAAAAGTACAAGATTTTTCACTTGTGTCTGCTGACATCAGCAATTTTTTTATATCAATAGCAAGTGCTCATCAGAGGATAGGTGTGACTCCAAAGTAATATGAACACTGTGAAAAATACATACGGACTTGATTACAGCAGACGTTGTGAATGACTCTACAACACCTACTCCTCTTCAGCTGATCAGTTTAAGGCAGGTTTGACACAGGCACACAGCATCAGGCAGATTCTTGTCATTTCTTCAGAAATGAGCATGTGGCCTGATTCTGGCTATTGAGATGGGAGGGGAAGTCAGATAGTGGAAAGTATTTCTTAATCCTAAGAAAGAGACTTAGGAAGAAACTGTTTTCTCTTCTAATTCTGGAATGTGAGGCCTCAAAATGTGATAGCTATCTTGCCATAAGTCTGAAGATAAAGTCAACTTAGAAAATGACAGAATTGAAGGACAGAAGGAATCCAGTTCTTCTGACACTGTGGTCACATTGAATTTCCTTTGTCTCAAGGCAATGAGTGCGTCTGCTCACATTCAAGGCATTTGGGCTGGGCCTTCTGTGACATTGCGATCCTCATTACCCATTCAGATGATTAATTTTATGAATTAACTTGCCTAGATCACAGAGACCATGTGTTTGCTTACACACTTGTCTGGATGTGACTGATAACAATTTTAAGATGTGATTAACATTTATGATCAGTTGGCTCTAAGTAAAGCAGATTACCTTCTACAATGTTGATGAGCTGCATCCAATCAGATGAAGGCCTTTAAAGTAAGAACGAAGGATTACTAGAGTAGAAGGAAGTCTGCTTCTAGACTGAAATGTAGAAATTCCGTCTGACTTCCCAACCTTCAGACTCAACACAGCAACATCAACTCCTGTCTGAATCTCCTTGCAGTTTGCCCCTTAGCTTTTGGATTTGCCAGTCCACACCATCTTATCAGCCAATTCCTTAAAATAAATTTCTTGGAAATTAAAATACATTTCCTAGTAATTGTGATTCTCTGATTCTCCTACGTAGTAATTCACTGATACGGTAGTTCCATTTCACAATATGTAATATCGTTTTCAAATAATTAATAATGACAACTGGTAGAGTTTATATATGTGTGTGTGTGTATTCAGTTGAATCTGTTGTAAAACAACCTACATTTGGCATGTGTCTGGAGACCCAACATATTTTAATATCTTATCCAGATTCATTTTATCAAATACTTATCAATCTAAAACTATTTAGTGTTTTCAAAAATAGTAAGTGAATATTTTTATGACTGCTTTAAATTTAAATAAAACCAGACCTTTAATTTAAATAAAACCTTGCTTACCCTGTTTCAATTGTGTTCTCTGGATCTAAGTCTGTTCAACATTTTTCTTTTATAATGGAAGGGTTCTTTTATGTAGTTTTGTTTAGTACAGAAGAATATTCTCACTGTAAGATTAAAACATAAGAATGTGAATAGAATTGTGAGGTAATATAATTTTAAATTCACAAATAAATTTTTAACTATCTCTTGTTGTCAAGGAAACCATTGCTTAAGCCCTTTTCTTGAATTATTAGAATGGCAATACTTTTAAAATGTAAATGCTTATTTCTATTTCATTCTGTATGCTGCATTAAATTAATCATTATAATTTATATTTGGTGGAGCTATTTTAAAGTGTTTGCCAATAAAACACATGAAAAATAGAATACAAATAAAACAGCTATTGCTATGAGATAGCTGTTATTATAGGAAATAATCCATCACCCATTAATTGAAAAATGTACGAAAATAATTATATATTCTCATAAGAAAAGTACTACATATTTGAATTAATATTTAAAGATGAGGGTCACGGGTTCAACCCTGGCCCCGGCTGAACTACAACCAAAAAATAGCTGGGCATTGTGGCGGGCGCCTGTAGTCCCAGCTACTCGGGAGGCTGAGGCAAGAGAATCGCTTAAGCCCAGGAGTTGGAGGTTGCTGTGAGCTATGTGATGCCACGGCACTCTACCGAGGGCCATAAAGTGAGACTCTGTCTCTAAAAAAAAAAAAATAAAGATGTACTATAATATGCTAGTTGAATTATGTTCTAAAGAAAGCGAAAGCATTTTGCCAAAGTGATAGGATATAAATACTTGCCAATAACTAGAGAGTTTAAACAATTTTCTTAATGCAGCCTAGGAATCATTAGGGTATTATAAATTCCATATAGAATTACATATGTGTTCCATTTTCTTGATTAGTTTCAGTCTGAAAATAGTAACAACTAAATTTCAAATAAGATTAATAACCAAAAGCCATAAATAGATGATGCTAAACTCCAGGAACTCTAAACATCCTTCAATGACTTTTCATGGATTTATAAAATTAAATCAAAATATGTTGAGCAAGTTTCAGTTTTTAAATGAAAGCATACAGGTGCAAAAGAAGGACATATTTAAAAGTCACCAAACTTTATTGCCTTTATCTTAATTTTCCAGCATTTTATATTTTGAAAGCATATTTATTCATTAACTACATTTACAGTGGGCCTAATCTACTGACCATGATTCTGATGCAAAGTGATGTATAAACAAATAATACTTCCACCTTCCTACGCAGCAGACCACTGACAATGATAGCTGCGTATCTGGACCTTCGTGAGAAACATGAAGATATTCAGATATTTCAATGTCACATAAAATAAGCAAACAAAATAACAATTAACTGGGCAACTGATCTGCCGTTGTGCAAAGGAAAAACTAGCTGGCAAGAAACTATAATGATCTATGTCCCTGGAGAGAAATAATCATCATCACCATACATATAAGCACATCCACATGCATGCATACACATTTTATTTGAGGTGCTCTGGATCAGAGAATTGTAGTCATCCATTTTTTTAATGTTTCCTCATTGTCCCTGATACCCTGATTCTTATCTTGGGTTAAAACAATGAAAGCTAGGTCAAAAGTCCTTTGCATGCCAAATTCGATATCTGTATCATAAGCAAGCTGGAAATAGAATTAAGAAGAACGGAAGGGAGACCGATTTGGAAATGGCAATGAAGAGAAATAGAGGTAACTATTCCACATAGTAGGAGGTATGAGAAAGAAAACAGCTCTTACTTAAAAGGATTTCAGAGGAAGAAATGTCTTCAGCCAAGGGCCCAAGTTTAGTCAGAACAAGAAGTCAGAGTTGAGCATTGGAGAATACAGGGTATTTTTCTAATGTTGAACAGTAAGTTCCAGAAGACACATTGGAAAGATTTCATGAATTAGGGAAAGACAGAATAAAGAAAATGAAACAAGGAAGTATAGAGCCAAGAGGAATTGGAATGCAAAAGCTGAGGGATTCTCGGCGGCCGTCCTTATCACTGTGGTTTCCACTAGTCTGTACAATCTCTCTATGGCAGATGAGATGGTAAGAAGTGCATAGGGGAGAGAGACAAGGAGCATACGAGGTTGGACAACTAAGTTCATGAACTCGTCCTAGAAAAAGTGCTACATACCTATGGCTGAATATCACGACAGTTATCTTGGAAATACTCTCCTTGGAAAGCTAGGCACCAATAGCCTAGTCCCCACCCTTCAAAGCACTTTTTCTAGGATGAGTTTGCAAGCATAATTTTTAGACCTCTTTAAAATGACGGCTCTGGTGGCCATTCCAGAAAAAATTAATTTCCAAATTGCTTTGAAGGGTGGACTAGGCACTGGCATCAGTGCATAGATTTCCAAGGGGAGGACTTTGTGGGTGACCAGAGTGATAATCTGCAATGAGGTATATAGCTCGTCTTCAAGGACAAGTTCGCAAAATTAATTGCCTGACCTAGTACAGAGTTCCAAAGCCTACTTTTGCTTCCTTCCAATAATTATTGAAAAGCTGGGAAAGAGGACCAACGCTTATTTAGACCACTGGGTCTAGGCTTCCCACCGTGGTGTGTGGTTCCTGGACCAAGAGCATCAGTAGCACTTCCGGGAAACATGAGAACTACACACTTTGAGTTCCTGCCAAGACTGACTAAGTCAGAAGCTCTAAGTGTGAAGCTAAGTCATCTGTGTTTTAAAAAGCACCTGGTGATTCTGATGTTCAAAGACAGTGTTTTCAGAACAAGGATCTTGGAGCACTTAGAGTCCAGGATCTCTCTCCCACTTTATTTTTCCCAATATTGATTTAGAGACCGTTCTTCATGGTAGAATGGTATAATTCTAAGAACATTCTCTTAACCAAAACCCTGTATTCTCATAATAGCTCCTATTGGTATGTAATATTTATAAAGCATCTTAATGTTATTGCCATAGAAGCAGTAGATGAAGACCTAGGAATAAATAAATGATACAATTGCAACCAAGCCAGAAGTTCAAACATTAAAACATTTAAGATTATTAATTCTGTTGAATTTAATTTTCTTTAATAAATAAAAACATATTTGTTCAAACATTTTTATACACCTACTGAATAAAATTTTCTTTCAGATACACAAGATTCTGTGGTGGAAAACTAAACTGTATTTCTAAAGTCTTGAAAATATCAATAAATATGTATTTTAAAAGTTAAAAAAGACCTGGAGGTTTTGAAGTTGAAAAGAATTCTTTACATGACATTCCAAGAAGTCTGTGGAAAACATTTGTAAATAGTATAATTTTTTTTCTTTAATAGTTGTATAAAGATTGGGGCAGCGTGTTCACTTTACATTGCACATTTGGTATAATAAAATGGCTAATTGCAGATGTTTAAGCCATATGGCATGAGAGAAAAATGTCCTTTCAAAAATATGATTGAAAGGATCATTAATAAATGAATAAAGTGAAAATAAAGTCATTACTATTAATTTATGTTTAACTCCACATGAAAAATGGCAGACTTCAGATCTCATTAATGTTATCAAGACTGCTTAAATAAAAAAAAAATCAGTCTCTCATGAAATATTAGAAGACTCAATAAAGAATTAAGCTACACTAATGAGCTTTTTTATACAATAAATTTATTCAACAACCCAACCTTCTTGTTTAGTCTGAGGTATATGCAAAGCTGAAATTCTATATCTCTGAACTTTAGATATTCACACTTTAAAAAAAATTTTCAGATTGAAATGAGGGTGCAAATATTTGGGTAACACTGCATTCATTCTTTCTTTCTTTCTTTTTTTTTTTTTTCATTGAGACAGTCTCACAGCTACCCTTGGTGGAGTGCTGTGGTGTCAGCTCACGGCAACCTCAAACTTTGGGGCTTATGAGATTCTGTTGCCTCAGCCTCCAAATAACTGGGACTACAGGTGCCCATCACATGCCTGGCTATTTTTTAAGAGATGAGGTCTTGCTCTGGCTCAAGCTGTTCTCAAACTTGTGAGCTCAGGCAATCTACCCACCTTGGCCTCCCAGAGTGCTGGGATTACAGGCATGAGCCACTGTGCCTGGCCTGTTTTCATTTCTAAGTTCAAGTTGTAGTTGAGCCCTTCACCCAGGGGGCATGCTGCACACCCTCACATTGTGCACATTAGGTGAGATCCGGCCAATCGCCCTTCCTCCTCCCACTTCCTCTCTCCCACCTCTCCCTTCCCTGACTATACTTCTGGTTTTCTTTTATGTGGGCTTGTAGTTATTTATATATTGGTTTCATATCAGTATTGAGTACCTTGTATAATTTTTTTCCATTCTTGTGATACTTTACTATGAAGAGTGTGTTTCAACTCCATCCAGAGAAATGGCTTTACAAAAGATGTAAAGCCATTCACACTTTTAATAGTATGGTAACACTACGAAACACTCCTTTCCGTTCATCCATCCCAAAGACAATTCTACCAGTGTGGAACCTTCGTAGCTAGGACACACACATATCTTTGGACTTCCGATATTTTCAGTGATTAAGGTTTCTCTAAATTAGACTTACTTCCAAGAGAGAACAAATCAAGTCTTTATTGGTGGCTAACGCCTAGTATGTGTACTTTAACCAGAATTCAACAAGAATCTGTACCATGAGGCAGTCCTAGAAACACTGTTGCAGGCATTATAGTATCCCACAAAAAGACTCAATGGAAAAAAAGTAACAAGAGAATTATTGCTTTGTTCTACATTTATATAAAGTTCACCCTGTTGATATCTACAGCTAAAAATGTAATCCAATGAAATGTGGCCTTTTAAAAATTTTTTTGTTTTTATTAAATCATAATGGTGTACATGGATGCATTTATGGGGTTCAGTGTCAAGATTCGATACACAATGTGAAATGCCTACATTGCACTGATTAACACATCCATCAAATTATACTCTTTTCTTAATAGTTTTAAAATGTACTGTTGCATCATGCACATTAGGTGGGGTCCCCTCAGACACCTCCCTCCAACCCCCTCCTCCTCTCTCCTCTTCTACTTTCTGGACTATGTTTATGTTTTACCATTCATATGAATGTGTAGGTGATTATATATTGATTTCATAGTAGTGTTGAGTACATTGGATACTTTTTTCCATTCTTGAAATACTTTATTAAGAAGAATATGTCCCAGCTCCATCCAGATAAACATAAAAGATGTGAAGTCTCCACCTTTTTTATGGCTGCATAGTATTCCATGGTGTACATACTCTTTTCTCATTTATACCGCATATTGTTAATACACTCATGGGTTGATGGGCACTTGGGCTGTTTCCATGTCTTGGCTATTATGAATTGGACTGCGATAAATATTCTGGTGTAAATGTCTTTGTCATAAAATGATTTTTGATCGTCTGGGTATATACCTAGTAGAGGAATTACAGATTGAATGGTAGGTCTACTTTTAGTTCCTTGAGTGTTCTCCAAACTTCTTTCCAAAAAGGTCGTATTAGCTTGCATTCCCACCCCGCAGTGTAGAAGTGCTCCCTTCTCTCCGCCTCCACGCCAACATTTGTAGTTTTGGGATTTTGTGATGTGGGCTAATCTTACTGGAGTTAGATGATATCTCAAAGTGGTTTTTATTTGTATTTCTCTGATGATTAAAGATGATGAGCATTTTTTCATGCGTTTGTAGTCCATGTGCCTGTTTTCTTCAAAGAAGTTTCTGTTCAAGTTTCCTGCCCACATAAAAATGGGGTTATTTGTTCTTTTCTTATTGATTAGTTTGAGTTCTCTGTGGATTCTAGTTATCAGACCTTTGTTGGAAGCATAACCCACAAAAGTCTTCTCCCATTCTGAAGGTTGTCTGTTTGCTTTACTTACTGTGCTCTTGTCTGTGCAAAAGTTTTTCAGTTTGATCCCACAAAGGACCCCTTTATGAGGAGTTGTCCTCCTCATAAAATATTCTCCCAGGCTGATTTTTTCTAGTGTTTTCCCTGTACTCTCTTCTAGTATTTTTATAGTTTCATGTTGTAAGTTTAAATCTTTTATCCAATGAAAATCAATTTTTGTTCATCATGAAAGGTGGGGGTCCAGGTTGAGACTTCTACATGTTGCCAGCCAGTTCACCCAGCACCATTTGTTAAGAGGGAGTCGTCCCCCCCCCCACTGAATGCTTTTGATTAGCTTTGCAAAGATCAAATGATGATAAGTAGCTGGGTTCGTCTCTTGGTTCTCTATTCTGTTCCATAAATCTACCTCTCTTTTTTTGTACCAGTACCATGCAGTTTTGATCACTATAGATTTATAGTATAGCCTGAAGTCTGGTAACATGATACCTCCTGATTTGTTTTTATTTCTGAGTAATGTATTGGCTATTTGAGGTTTTTTTCTGATTCCGTATAAAAAGAAGCACTATTTTTTCAATCTCTTTAAAGTATGATCATGGTGCTTTGATAGGGATTGCTTTAAATCTGTAGATTGCTTTGTGTAGTGTGGACATTTTAACAATGTTGATTCTTACCAGCCATGAGCATGGTATGTTTTTCCATTTGTGAACATCTTCACCTATTTCTTTTCTCAGAGTTTCATAGTTCTCTTTATAGAGATCTTTCATGCCCTTTGTTAGGTAAATTCCCAGATATTTCATCTTCTTTGAAATTACTATAAAAGGAATAGAGTCCTTGACTATACATTCAGCTTGACTATTGCTGGCATATATAAAAGCTACTGATTTGTAAGTATTGATTTTTTTTATCCTGAGATACTGCTGTTTTCCTTGGTCACTTTAAGAGTTTTGTAGTTAAGTCCTTGGGATTTTCCAGGTATAGGATCATATCATCTGCAAAGAGGGAGTTTGATCTCCTCTGACCCTATTTGGATACCCTTGATCACCTTCTCTTGCTTGATTGTGATGGCTAAGATTTCCATTACTATGTTGAATAGCAGTGGAGACAGTGGGCATCCTTGCCTAGTTCCTGATCTGAGTGGAAATATTTTCAATTTTACTCTATTAAATATGACATTGGCTATGGGTTTGCTATAGATGGCCTCTATCAGTTTAAGAACTGTCCCTCTATGCCTATTTTGTTAAGTGTTCTGATCATAAAAGGATGCTGGATATTATCAAAAACTTTTTCTGCATCAATTGAGAGAATCATATGATTTTTATTTTCTATTTCATTTATGTGATGTAGTATATTTATAGATTTGCACGTGTTGAACCAACCCTGTAACCCTGGAATAAAATCATCTTGATCATGGTGTATAATTTTTTTTGATGTGTTGTTGAATTCTGTTTGCTAAGATCTTATTGAATATTTTTGCATCGACACTCATTAATAATATTGGTCTGTAATTTTCTTTCTTTGTTGGATCCTTTCTCGGTTTGGGGATCAGGGTGATATTTGCTTCATAGGATGTGTTCTCTGCTTTGGAAAAGGTTGTATAATGTAGATATTCATTTCTCTTTAAAGGTTTGATAGAATTCAGATGTGAATATCTGGTCCCAGACTTTCCTTTTTTGGGAGATTTCGTATTGTTGATGCTATTTCAGTGATTGATATAGGTCTATTCAAAATTTCTAATTCTTTCTGGTTGAGTCAGGGCAGTGGCATGCTTCCAGGTATTGGTCCATTTCCTTCAGACTTTCATATTTCTGGGAATAGAGTTTTTGTAGTAGTCATTGAGGATTGTAGTAGGCATTGAATTTTTGAGGTGTCTGTTGTTATTTCTCCTTTACCTTATCTGATAGATGATATTAGAGATTTTACTTTTCTCTAAAAGTAAAATATGGTTACAATATGGTTAGGTTGGCCAAAGGTTTGTAAATTTTATTAATCTTTTCAAAAAAATATCTTTTGTTTCATTGATCTTCTGAATGATTCTTTTGTTTTCTTTCTTTCTTTTTTTTTTTTTTTTTTTGGCCAGGGCTGGGTTTGAACCCGCCACCTTCGGCATATGGGACCAGCGCTCTACCCCTTTGAGCCAAAGGCACAGCCTGATTCTTTTGTTTTCAATTGTATTTAATTCTGCCCTACTTTTGGTTATTTCTTTTCTTCTGCTGGGTTTGGGGATGGAATGTTCTTCCTTTTCCAGTTGTTTCAGATGACTTATTAAGTTGCTGGCTTCCTCTCTTTCTGTTTTCTTGATGAAGGTTTCCAATGCTATAAATTTCCCTCTTAGGACTGCCTTTGCAGTATCCCACAGGTTTTGAAAATTTGCGTCTTCATTATCATTTTGTTCCAAAATTTGGTGATTTCCATCTTAATCTAGTCTTTGACCCAGCTATAATTCAGCCTAAGATTATTGGTTTCCATGACTTTGTTTGAGTATGAAGATTCCTGTTGTTGTGGAATTCAACTTTTATTCCATGTTGTTCCGAAAAGATACAAGGAATAATTTCTATTCTTTTAAATTTGCTGAGGTTAGACTTGTGTCCTAAGATATGATCAATTTTGGAGGATGATCCATGGGCTGATGAGAAGAATGTATATTCAGTTTTTATTAAATGAAATGTTCTGTAGAGGTTGTTAAGTCCATTTGTTCTAGGGCCAGGTTTACATGTAATATTTCTTTGTTTAGTTTCTTCTTGGAGAATCTATCCAAAACTATCAAAGGGGTGTTAAAATCTCCAACTATTATAGTGCAGGAAGACACCAAGTTGTTCATATCCATTAGGGTTTGCTTTATAAATTGAGGAACATTCTGGTAGGATGCATAAATGTTAATTATTGAAATCTCTTCATGTTGGGTGTTTCCCTTGACAAATATGTAGTGACCATCCTTATCTTTCTTTATCTTTGTTAGTTTAAAGCCAATTGTATCTGCTGCTAAAATTGCAACCCCTGCTGTTTTCTGGTTTCCATTTGCCTGTATTATAGATGTCCATCCCTTCACCTTGAGTCTATTTTTATCCTTTAAGGTAAGATGAGATTCTTGTATTCAGCATATATCTGGTCTGAGTTTATGTATCCAGTCAGCCAACCTGTGCCTCTTTAGAGGACAATTTAAACTATTCACATTAATTGAGAGAACTGATAAGCCTGGTAGCATTTTGGGTTTCATGTTTTTCGAATATCTAGTGGACATTTTTTAATCCTTTCACCCCTGTAGAAGTTGAGTTTTGTTCAAACATTTCTGAGTGAGTTTACTTTGGTGGTAGAGCATTGTGCTGGTCGTTGTGGAGGATGGGTCTGAGAATATCTTGGGGAGTCGGTTTAGTTATAGCAAATTTCTTCAACATGTTCATTTCATTAAAGCATTTGATTTCTCCATCACAAATGAAACTCGGTTTAGCTGGATACAGGATCCTGGGCTGAAAGTTATTTTGTTTTAGGAGATTGAAGGTCAATGACCACCCTTTTCTGACTTGAAATGTTTCAGCTGAGAGATCTGCAGTCATTCTGATATTTCCACCTTTGTAGGTGATGCTTTTCTTATGTCTGGCTACTTGCAGAATTTTTTCCTTCATCTTAATGCTGGCAAAGTTCATCACATTGTGTCTAGGAGATGATTTATTTGGATGAGTCCTGCTGGAGTTCTGAAATTGTCTACCATCTGAATTTACGTATCTCTTGCAATGCTTGGGAAATTCTCCTCTATAATCGCTTGGAGTAGAGCATCTGTGCCTTTAGGACAATCCTCTTCTACTGCAGGAATTCCTATAAGATGAATGTTTGATCTTTTGAAGTGATCTCACAACTCTGTCAGGGAATGATCAGTTTTTGCCCTCCATTTGTCTGCCTCTTTGAGTGTTTGAGAATGTTCAAAAGCTTTGTTTTCAATTTCAGAGAACTTTCTTCTGCCTGGTCAACTCCATTACTGAGGGATTGTACCGTATTTTGGAGCTCCTCAAATAACTTTTTCAAATTTCCATGAACTCTGCTATCTCTTTCTTATTATGTCCATATCTTTGGTGACTTAGTCTTTGAATTCGTTAATTTCCTGAGACAACTTTAGAACTACTCTTTGGATTTCAGTTTCTAACTTTTCTTCCATTCTATTTATCTTATTTTCCATCCATATTCTGAATTCTGTTTCAGACATTTCAGCCATTTGTCTATGCATGGCATCTTCAGTTGTATCTCCTTTATCATTCCTTGGGTGTGTTGATATATTCTGGTTATTTATGTTGGAAGAGTTCTTCCATTGGTTCCAAACCATGTTTATTTCTCACCATTGGGTTATTAAAACTGGTAGGGTGAGAATGAATTTGGGTTCAATTTGACTATCTCTACTACCTGGGAACCAGGTAGTAGAGATAATCAGCCCCTTACAAAAGCACTAGGATTTATAATTGTGGCTTATCCCCCTATAACCTCACAGGTCCCTTTCAGAGTTTTAGCCAGAGACTCTGAGGACCTACTTGGTGAGATAGCACAAGCTGGCTGTTTTGAAATCAGCCAACCTCCATCCTAAGAAGCCATGGTACTAGGTTTAAATCTCAGCTGTGAGGAGATACAGACAGCTGCAGTGCCCTACCCACACCTACAGAACCTTGAAGGTCAACCTCAGAGTGTCCCCAGGTGGACAGCCCCAGACACGAGTTCCAATCAAACTGTCTCAGGCAGTACAAACCATGCTCAACAGAGAGGGATCCAAGGTTCTCTAACAGCACAATTGGAGCCAGGAGTCCACACCCCCAGATACCAGACTCAGTCCACACTGGTGCCCACTTCTCTGTTCACCAGCCTAATTGGAGTCAGGGGACCATGTCCCTGCCTGCCTGTCTCAGTCCACACTTGGCAAGCCTCTGCTCTCTGGCCCAGTTGGAGTCAGGAGACCAGGCCCCTGCCTATAAGTCTCAGTCCACATCCACATACCTGGCAAGCCTCTGCTCGCTGGCCCAGCTGGAGCTGGGAAACAGCCCCGCCCACTAAACTCAGTCTATACCAGGAAACCACTCTCCCATTTGTGGGCACCATCAGAGCCAAGGGTCTTCACGCCCTCCCACCAGACCCAGCCAAGGGTCAATACCACCACTCGCCAGGCAAAGTCATAACCAGGGGACTGCTTCTCCTCCCACAAGTGTTCCTTTCTTCCCATACACTCTTTCTTTCCACTGGTCACAGATTCTGTCCTAACATTCTGCTGTCTACACTATGCCCAGATCTCTCAGGAAAAGACCAAACACTTTGCTTTTCAGGGGACAGAAATCAGACCATCATGTAAGCCGGGAAGGGTGGACTGGGAGTTTGGAATTGTGGGTGAAAATAGTTGTTCAATTTTATGCCTGGGAATAGGGGTGGTCTCTAGGTTCATAAGCAGGACCTCCCTGAAGAAAGAGAACCAGTGTTTTGCTGCTCTCTCAAGTGAGATAAAATGAGAGGTCTTCTGTTCCCTGCTCACTCAGAGAAAGCCCACAGCATGGGCCTCCCACTTGGGAGGGGAGTGTCTCCCATCCTCTAGTCAATAGGCTTTGTACCTGTAATTTGTTTTCTTGAGCGCTCTTCCTTGGAGTGAGTCACAGCTTGCCGAACTTCTTTCTTGGCTCAACTCGCCACATTTGGCTGCATAGAGTCCAATTCTATCTAGCTTTTCTCCCTCTGGTCAGGAGCCTCTGCCGAGGGCTGCTACTAGTCAGCCATCTTCCCAGAATTTTGTGAAATGTGGCCTTTAAAATTTAAACACCAGCACTGTGTTTGAAACATTCCAGTTTCACTTTTCTAGTTATTTTAAAGTATATCTTAACTTATTGTTGATTATAATTGCCTATTAATAGTCTAAGTATATTTTTGCACCAAAAGCCAATTACCCTGATTTAATCAATTCACATTGGATGCCTGGATCAAAGCATCACATGTACCCTATAAAGACATAAAACTATTACTCACCTACAATAATTAAAAATAAAAATTTAAAAACCAGCAGAGTACCTGTCAGCTTTAATTTAGCTAGGATTATACATGTATCCAAACAGGATTTGTTTAACCTGTTCTTAGATTCTTTCTTGTAAGAATATATTTGTTTTATGAAGTATTGCCTAAATGGAATCTAATTTCATTAAATATCCAATAATGTAAAATTTTTGGCTATTTAAATCAAACTCTATGACTATGCAACTGCTTTCATGTCATATGTTCTTATGATTTTTATTGTAACCAAGTTATTTTAATCCTCCCCATAAAACTATTACTGTAATTGTCATTATTAGTCATAAATTCTTTGCCTAGGCTGATATCTGGAAGAGTTTTCCTACATTTTCTTCTAGAATGCTCATGGTCTTATGCCTTACATTTTAGTCCATTATCCCTCATAAATAAATTTTTGTGAATGGTGAAGTGATAGGGGCCCTATGTCATCCTGCCTGTGACTATCCAATGTTCTCAGCTCCATTGATTGAACAGAGCTTCTTTTCCCCAGTGTGCACTTTTGTCTGCTTTGTCATATTGGCTGTGTGTAGGTAGGTGGTTTTATATCTGGTTCTCTATTCTGTTCTATTGGTCTATGTCTCTATTTTTTTTTTTTTTTTTGTAGAGACAGAGTGTCACTTTATGGCCCTCAGTAGAGTGCCGTGGCCTCACACAGCTCACAGCAACCTCCAACTCCTGGGCTTAAGCGATTCTCTTGCCTCAGCCTCCCGAGTAGCTGGGACTACAGGTGCCCACCACAACGCCTGGCTATTTTTTGGTTGCAGTTTGGCCGGGGCCGGGTTTGAACCCGCCACCCTTGGTATATGGGGCCGGCGCCCTACCGACTGAGCCACAGGCGCCGCCCACTATGTCTCTATTTTTATAACAACACCATGCTATTTTAGTTACTACAAGAATGATGGAGGAAGAAATTATGGGACAAGAATTTTAACCAGGTTACTAAATTAAGCCAAAATTAATAGCATTATTTTAATAAAATTAAAAGGTATATAAGGCTAGAAGAATCTATTGAAAAATTCAGAAATATAAATAACTGATTAACCCCATTATAAAAACTCAATGAACACTTGAGTTGATGAATGTATTGATTGCCTGTTTCAAACTCACTGGAGGTTTTCACTTTTGATTAAATTGACATCACTAATTGGAATGCTACATGAGTTTCTTACATGTGGAACTGATGGGTAGACTGTTATAACCCCTTAGGAAATAGAACCTGAATTATTGAGTTTCACTCATCCCTCCTACAGCAAATCATTTAACAAACAAAGCAAAACAAAAATATATGTGCTAACCTTCTGACAATGTGTGAATAAGGATTAAAATCCAAATCCAGCAAAGCCAGCTCAGGAATCCATTCAGAAGCAAGAAAGTCAAGAGTTATAGTCTGAAAGGCCCAAAGCACATGTTGAAACGTAATCCCCCATGTGATAGTATTGAGCCCGGGGGCCTTTAAGGGGTGATTAAGTCATGAAGAATCTGCCCTTATGGATGGATTAATGCAATTATGGACTGATGCATTAATAGGTTATTATGGGAGTGAAATTTGTGGCTTTATACGAAGGGAGAGCTAAGCTGATGGGAGAAACACTCAACCCTTTCCTTCCCTGGTGTCCCGAGGACCCTGGACAAGGGGTCCTCACCAGCAGAAAGGTTCTTACCAGATGTGCCTTTTCAACATTGGACTTCTCAGCCTCCATACTGTGAGAAATAAACTCTTTTTCTTTATAAATCACCTAGTTTCAGATATTCTGTTACAAGCAATAGTAAAGGGACTAAGACAGAAGTACTTTGTGCAAAACACAAAAAGGGGGAAGGAAAGAAACAGAAGGTAGAGATGGAAGCAGAGAAAAAAGAGAGAGAGAAATAGAAAAACTCAGTCAGGAGAGTAAAAAACCTGAAAATAGTTCTGAGACTTGGCAGACCCTCAGTGAATAATGTCGGTGGATAAAGGCAGCACTCCCCTCCGACACTTGCAGCAGCCTGCTCAGGGCATTTTCATGTTTCCACTCCACCCAGAAGCCAGCGTCTGTACTACT
The DNA here is from genome assembly GCF_027406575.1 of Nycticebus coucang. Classification (NCBI taxonomy): domain Eukaryota; kingdom Metazoa; phylum Chordata; class Mammalia; order Primates; family Lorisidae; genus Nycticebus; species Nycticebus coucang. The sequence goes on from NC_069780.1 coordinate 186,195,478, forward strand.
TTTCCAGAGGACCTTTCAGACTTCTGGGGCCCTCTGTGCCTGTGGGTGCAGAGAACTGGCAGTGAGTCTTAACCAAGGATTGCAGAGTGTGGAGTATGACAACCCAGCCTCACTGCTGATGATCAGGACAACTCTGAGGATTTATGAAACTTCGCCAGATAGCACAAGCTTGCTTGGCTTCCTTCCCTTTCCTGCCTTCCAAAATTCCTTGCCAGTTCCCTTTGGGAGCATTTTGCTTTTTTTTTTTTTTTTTCTTGGATCATAGGAGCCAAAACAACTAGCTTCTGAGGGAACTGAAGGAAACAGACTTGAAATGTATGAGTGTATAAGAAGTGGTGTCCCTGAGGGTGAATGAGAGTCCATGAAATGAAAGGAACCCTTTGAGGACATGGTGGCGAAGGGAAAAGAGGAGGCAAGTGGAAGAAGTCAAAAAATCTTATGAAAACAATAAAGAATAATGAGCCATGGACATACTAATAATATGTCTCTCCCTTCCCCCAGAACACAGTCTGTTTAATGAAACTATCCTTGATTATATTTATGTTATTAGGAGACATGTTCACTTCTCTGCCCTTTAGGAGTTGTCATAGTGTCCCACAGTTGCTTCATCAAAGATGACATTAATTTCTAAGGAGGCTCAGATCCAAGACTTTTTGAAGCAAGAGCGTAACAACTTGGGCATCTGCTCTAATATGGGACAATTCTGAAAGACCACTGTAGCTCCAAATCTCCCCCTGGGGACAGCCAAAGCTGTTCTTGAGGGTGAATCACAGCTCTATTTCTCCCATTGCCACCAGGACAGCTTCATTCTACTACCTGCCCTGTGTTATTTTTAAGGGTGCCCCTTAATAAATATTCTGTAGGCAATACTCTACTTCAGGGTCTGTTGCTGAGGCCCCTAACCTGGGACAAAAGCAAACCAGAATCTGGTATGGTGGCATCTGCTGTGCATCACTGTACACCACTGTTATTTCTGATAGAAGGAGAAATGAGAAAATCATTCGTACAAATGTATTGTGAGGGAAAAATGTATGAGAAACAACACATTTCAGCTGGTGAAAATTCTTAGCTACTAAACATGCATGAAGCAGTAGAAAATTGTCATCAAAAAAACTCCTTAAATAATCATTTACATACAGTAAAATGCCTTGTGTTAAAGTGTCAAAAACTGAGAACAGGAGAAAAGGGGAGATAAAGCAAGAACTGCCTGAAACAAAGAAAGAAATTATAAATGACTCAGAATAATATTAGAAATAATAACTAAATTACAGGTGTCAGAGAAGAAATCCATAATAGTCAAGACAATAGGAAAAAAAAACAAAGAGAAACAGATAAGGAAATTAAAACAAGAAGTGTAAAGAATTACTGATTAACATACAAAATAAGACCACAAGCTATATTATATGCATAAGGTTAATTTGATTTTAATGTTCGTAATAAAAACAAAATTAAGAATAATGGGGAGATGCCATTAATTATAACCATAAAAAGGAAACCTAATTGTATACAAAATCTAAAACAGAATGAAATTAATGTAGAGTTTTTCACACAGTAATTTTACTACACACCATCAAGTATCTTCTAATTGTAAAAGAAACTCCAAGAACTACAAAGAAATCTTGAACTAGATTTATAATTGATTTTGGTACCACTGGTTTACTAATTTCAAAGTATTTTGTATGTATTGCTTGTATTATAATGTTGACTAAATTAGTAAACTTACTGATATTTGGGAAACCAGAACAATTATTGTGGGAAGAGTATTGCACACAAGAGGAATATAGTTGAAACATGCTCCTGTATTACTGGAGTTGGCTGAATGGATCACGGTAAAGTTAAAAACAACAAAGCCCAGCCCTCTAAAATAACCTAGAGGCAATGATGGTCCAGTAATGATGAGCACACTCAGTCCTTAGATATAAGGCTGTAATACCACTCTCCATAAAAAGGCATTAAGTGTTCCTTGGAGAAATCACAGGCTCCATATTTAGGGCAGTAAAAATATCTGATGCACCTGAAATATTCTGTTGTTCTGGAAAATAAAGTGCACAAAACTGATACAAACTTTTCTGACGGGCATAAAAACCAGCTTTATGAGGTGCCCAGTCATGCAAAAAGAGAAAATTCATGGTTCTAAAAGAATCATGACTGTAATAATACATATTTTTAATCTGTGAGTCCATAATTTTAGTAAAATAATTTTAAATGAAGGAAGAAGATAAAGCCTTTCCCCCCCCGGAAGGATGCTATATAATAAATGCCAAATATCCAAGTAATGATTGAAGCAATGGATCTAAGTCCTTGAGTAAAATAATGTTGGAAAGGGAGGGTCACAATCTAAAAATATCATCCTGTAGTCATTACAGAGAAGAAACTGCACTGGCGCATGGAGAAAACCAAGCAATGAAACTTGACATCACTGATGGGGGTCCACACTCACTTTATGTGCTTTTAATCTTGAGGAAACAGACAAACCCAGTTAGCCCAAGTTATGAAACAACTGATTTAGATGATTTCAAATTATCCATGCAATAGAAGGGGCTGAACACCTGGATGATTATTTCAGAGTAAAGAAAATTAAAGAAACTATCAAAACTAATTACAGTATATGTTCTTTAATTGAATTCTGTATCAAAAATACTATAAAACCTACTATTAAAAATTGGACAAACATGAATGTTATCAACACAAAACTCCTTGAATATGATGGTTGCGTGGTGGTTATATGAGGTCAGACGATTTAGCAAATTCATCCTGCAAAATGTGCTACATACCTCACTGCTGAATATCACCATGGTCAACTTCGAAGTACTCCCCTTGGAAGGTTATTCACAGATACCAGCACCTAGCCCACCCTTCAAAGCACTTTTACTAGGATGAGTTTGTGAACTTAACTGTCAGATCTCACATAATGACAGCACTGATGACTATTCCAGAAAAAGAGTTTCAAAATTGCTTTGAAGGGTAGACGAGGCGCTGGTGTCAGTGCAGAGCTCCCCAAAGGGAGGACTTTGAAGGAAACATACTGACATTCAGAAATGAGGTATGCAGCATTTTTTTTACAGATGAATTTGCAAACTTAATTATTTGACCTAGTGTCAGAGACAATATACTTATTCTTAGAAAATTAATGCTGAAGCACCAAGGGGTGAAGTGTCATTATGTCTATAACTTATCCTCAAGTGGTTCACCAAAGAAATATATGATTACACATATTTACTCAATATAGTAAACAAATATCACACAATGTAAATAACTGTGGTGGCTAAAGAGTTCATGGACAAACTACTAATATTCATTTAACGTTTTCTGTATGTTTGAAATTTTCAACATAATACATTTTCTGTAAAAACACGAATTGTTATCCTGACTATAAAACATCTCAGGGGCATTGTTATCAGGCCGTTTAACCCAGTAAAACCAGTTTGAAAGTAGAATAAAATTTACATATCATCAAATTCTCCAAAATATGAGTTGTAAAATTCTTCATTGGTTAGAAAGGGGAGAAAGGTGTTAGAAGAAATAATTAAAATCATGACCCTTAGATGCAATAAACTTATTTTTGAATTTGCTCTTAAGAAATTACAACATACAAAAAAACAAGTGTAAATGCAATTATCACTGTATAGAGAAAGTGCCAATAATGCATACATATTTTAAGAAAAGAGAAAGCTATATTAAAATTGTAATACTCATATCATGTTTCACATCTGTAATTAAGAGATATAAGATCTAAAATAGAAGACAATAGACGTGATTGGAATATGCCGATTATTGCAGTTTTAACATAGTTTTCTTTCCTTGCGACGTGTGTACATTTTTTGTCAAACTCTGCATTTTAATGAATTGACTGAAAACATGGTTTTCTTTCAAACCAAAAAATCCTCTGGTAAAGAAAATCACCTTGTACAACACTAACAGCAGAGCCAATCAGGTCATGGCTTAACTGAAATGTTGACAGGAGATGCTTGTGGCACTTCTGAGGACTGGTCTCCCTGCCTTGTCAGCACCATCACCATGACAACCCTGATTACATGTACTTGTCAGCTAATTGATATTCCACTGGGCTTTTAGCATTTACTTCTTTGTTCTTCTCCCAGAACACCACCAACTACTTTTGCTTGGCCTGGCCCAACTCCGGCCGTGTTCTGAATCTTAACCACTTTGAGTGGGTTTTCCCAGGCTAAATGGCTTATTCATCAAACCGTGGACGTACCTCTTACATACAAATGTTTGAATAAAGAATGAAATTGATACTGCCAGTAAAAGTGCCCAAAAAATCTATAACATTTATTTACTCAACTTCATTGTACATAAACACTTTCCTACTTTAATCCTCATTAGAAAGTAAAATCACGAAAATCACTACTGGGATAGCATTCTTTCTTTGTCATTGGTCATATCTTTTCCTATAATTTTGACAGAAACATTTTCTGTATTACTTACAATTTTTAAATTGGTACTACTGCTTACTGTAGACTATGTAAAAATTATATTTCATGTTTTCCTTTGTTTAAATATTAGTAACTTTTTATGAGTTTGTGTCGACTACTTGCTACAATTATTTTTGCCTACCTCACTTACAGGATTTATTGAAAGTCTTACTAGACTGAAGGTCCTACTTGTCTTTTTTAATCACCATTGAAAGTCCAGCCCCATGAGACAATTCAGGATGGCCAGTTGTGGTAGGCTGACAGACTGCGCCATTGAAATGTCCGTGTCCTAATTCCACAACAGGAATACGCTGTGTTTTATGGAAAAAGGAAATTTTCAGGTCTGATTGAATTAAAGATTTGGGGTGGGGATTATCCTGGATTATCCAACTCTACTGACTGTAATTACAAGAGTTCTTTCTCTCTAGTCAGAAGGTTCAGAGAGAGAAAAAGGACTGAACATTCTGCACTGGTTTTAAAGGTGGAACCGGGATACGGGGACTGAGGGAGCCTCAGGAAGCTGGAAAAGACAGATAGTGGTTCTCCCTGGAGCTTCTAGAAGAAACCAGCCCTAAAGGGATGAGTTTTAAATTTCAGATCCCCAAAGTCTCAGATAATTAATCTGGGCTGTTGTATGTTACATAAGTGGTAATTTGTTACAAAAGGTATAGAAAAATAATATGTCAGGACATGTGGAGGTGAGGAGGTCAGAATGTAAAACTAGTCTCATTGCACTGTGGTCAGGTGTCCACAGAGCGGCTTTCTTCTAGAAGCTCCAGGGGAGAATTGAATGCCTGTCTTTCCCAGTGTCTGGAGGCCACCTGCACCGCTCCTGAGCCCCGCTTTTTACTGTTATATAAAAGGGGTCCTACATTTTGGTAATTCCTCTTAGATCATATGGGGATCAATGCAGGATTCAAAACGACACATTTTCTAACAGTAAATCTGTGGTATTTTCATTAGCTTTGCTACATTATGGTAGTCATTTTCTTTTCTTTATTTTTAATTTTATTTTATTATTAAATCATAGCTGTGTACATTAATGTGATCATGGGGCACCACACACTGGTTTTATAAACCATTTGACATATTTTCATCACACTGGTTAACATAGCCTTCCTGGCAGTTTCTTAGTTATTAAGACATTTATATTCTACATTTATTAAGTTTCACATGTACCCTTGTAAGATGCACCACAGGTGTAATCCCACCAATAACCCTCCCTCTGCCCATCCTCCCCCCTCCCTCCCCACCCTTTCCCCCTTCCCCCTATTCTTAGGTTATAACTGGGTTATAGCTTTCATATGAAAGCCATAAATACTTTCATAGTAGGGCTGAGTACATTGGACACTTTTTCTTCCATTCTTGAGATAATTTACTAAGAATATGTTTCAGCTCTATCCATGTAAACATGAAAGAGGTAAAGTCTCCATCTTTCTTTAAGGCTGCATAATATTCTATGGTGTACATATACCACAATTTATTAATCCATTTGTGGATTGATGGGCACTTGGGCTTTTTCCATGACTTAGCAATTATGAATAGGGCTGCAATAAACATTCCGGTACAAATATCTTTGTTATAATGTGATTTTTGGTCTTCTGGGTATATAACTAGTAGAGGAATTATAGGATTGAATGGCAGATCTATTTTTAGATCTCTAAGTGTTCTCCAAACATCTTTCCAAAAGGAATGTATTAGTTTGCATTCCCACCAACAGTGTAGAAGTATTCCCTTTTCTCCACATCCATGCCAACATCTCTGGTCTTGGGATTTTGTGATATGGGCTAATCTTACTGGAGTTAGATGATATCTCAAAGTAGTTTTGATTTGCATTTCTCTGTTGATTAAGCATGATGAGCATTTTTTTTCATATGTCTGTAGGCCGTGCGCCTGTCTTCTTCAGAGAAATTTCTCTTCAAGTTCCTTGCCCAGCCTGAGATGGGATCACTTGTTCTTTTCTTGCTTATACATTTGAGTTCTTTGTGAATTCTGGCTATTAAACCTTTGTCAGAGACATAACCTGCAAATATCTTCTCCCATTCTGAGGGCTATCTGCTTGCTTTACTTACGGTGTTCTTGGCTGTGCAGAAGCTTTTTAGTTTGATCAGGTCTCAGTAGTGTATTTTTGAAGCTGCTTCAATTGCCTGGGGGGGTCTTCCTCATAAACTATTCGCCCAGACGGATTTTTTCAAGAGTTTTCCCTACACTCTCTTCTAGTATTTTTATAGTTTCATGTCTTAAGTTTAAATCTTTAATCCGGTAAGAGTCTATCTTAGTTAATGGTGAAAGGTGTGGGTCCAGTTTCAGTCTTCTACAGGTTGCCAGCCAGTTCACCCAGCACCATTTGTTAAATAGGGAATCTTTTCCCCACTGAATGTTTTTAATTGGCTTGTCAAAGATCAAATAATGGTAAGTACCCCGTTTTCCCGAAAACAAGACATCCTCCAAAAATAAGACCTACTTACAGGAAAGATAAGAGTTCCCCTGAAAATAAGACCTAGCGCATCTTTGGGAGCACACCTTAAAATAAGACACTGTCTTATTTTAGGGGAAACAGGGTAGCTGGGTTAATCTCTTGGTTCTCTATTCTGTTCCATACATCTACCTCTCTGTTTTTGTGCCAGTACAAAATGCTGTTTTGATCACTATCGATTTATAGTATAGTCTGAGTTCTGGTAGCATGATTCCTCCTGCTTTGTTTTTATTTCTGAGTTGAACAGGCCTATATCAAGTTCTGAAATAGCATCAACCATACAAAATCTCCCTAAAAAGAAAAGCCCAGGACCAGATGGCTTCATGTTAGAATGCCACCAAACCTCTAAAGAGGAACTAGTACCTATATTACTCAACCTGTTCCAAAATGTAGAAAAAGAAGGAAGACTACCCAACACGTTCTATGAAGCAAACATCACCCTGATCCCCAAACCAGGAAAAGAGACAAGAAAAGAAAATTATAGACCAATATCACTAATGAATATAGATGCAAAAATATTCAACAAGATCCTAATAAACAGAATCCAGCAACACATCAAACAAATTATACATCATGACCAAGTCGGTTTTATCCCAGGGTCTCAAGGTTGGTTCAATATACATAAATCTATAAATATAATTCAGCACATAAACAAATTTAAAAACAGATTAAAATTAAAAAACAAATTAAAAAAATTTTAAAGTGAACTTGTGTGAATCCATTCATGCTGTTCTAACAAAATATCATAGATGGGATAATTTAGACACAATAGAAATTTATTTCTCACAGCTTTGAAGACTGGGAATTCCAAGATCACAGTGTCCGGAAGGCACTAACTTTCTCCTTCCAAGGTGGTGAGTTGTTGATACAGCCCACCAAGGGGACAATGTTAAACTGTATCCCCATGTGGCCAAAGAGATGAAAGGACCCAGAAGCTCTCTGAAATTCCTTTACAAGCCCATTAATCCTACTCCTGACAGCCTCTGATGTTTTTTTCACTTTCCCAAATGCCCCACTTCATTGTACCAGCACAATGGGGGTTAAGTTTCAACATCAACCATAGCATTCTCCCCCATCTCCCCACATTTCATATCATTTTCACATGCAAAATATATTATTCCATCTCAATAATCCCAAAGGTGTTAACATGCTCCAGTGTTAATTTTAAAGTCTAAATCCAAAGTCTCATCTAAATATCATGTAAATCAAATGCCACAATGATATACCACCACACTCCAATTAGAATAACCAATATAAAAATGGCTCTTTGTAGTTTCTTTAGAATCTTATGTACATAAGAAGTAAGACAATTAAATTCATGAACTCATTTTAGAAAAAGTGCTATAAACCTCATTGCTGAATATTACAACATTCATCTTTGAAGCACTCGCCTTGGGAAGCTGTGGGCCAATACCTGCAGCTAGTCCACACTTCAAAGCATGTATCCTAGGATAAGTTCATGAACTTAACTGTCAGACCTCCTACACCAGCTCTGATGGCCATTCCACAAAAAAAAGTTCTAGATTACAAGATGTAATACAAACTGTCAGGAGTATCCTATTCCATGTTCAATGAGGCTGAATTGCCTGATTCCTAACCATGGCTCCTGAGGCCAGAAAGTCTGTTATTCTGTCCTTGTCCCCATGGCCCAGCTGCCTGTGTGCTCACTGCTGTTTTCTCGAGATAGAAACATATTTCAGAATATGTATTCTACACCTGTTTGCTTCTCTTCATTCCACAGTGTCTTCAGGCAGCTGCTTCTTTAGTGCATCTAAATTTGATCATTGCTATCTGTGGCCATGTCCGTCCACTTGGACCTTAAACAACTATTGGAAATGCAATTCTGAATGTCTTAAGTGTTTGAAAAAATTTAATAACGTATCAACACATATATCTCCACACTGTAAAAATGGTCCAATATTTGATGAGTGTAATCTTTGCTATTTTGAAGGTGAATTGTCTTTTCTAGATTTCTGAATTGACAATAATATAAAATACATTTAGTCTCTTAGGAAAACACGGGGAAAATATTGAACTTTCTTTTTAAGGCAGCTCACTGTTGTGTCTCTTCTAAGAAAGAAAGAAAGTAGAAGAAAGAATAAGCCAACGATAACAGTAACGAAGAATGGTTACAAATGAAAGTCTCACTTACAAATTAGACTCAAATTTTTATGAGCTATTCGTTTATGTCATCATGAATTTTGTATTATCCTTTTCAAAATTCTCATCGTCACCTATGACTACATCTCATATTACCTCTCATCATAGCTTTGAGTTTGTCCCTTCAGTGGGATGCTGTACTCATAAATCACACAACCCTGATGGCTATGATGTAACACAACACAGTCCATTGCTATGGCAATGGCCAGCATCTTGCAGCGCAAGCCACTGTGATTACAGGTGTTTGGTCCTCGACTCTTTTTCCTTTCAATCAATTTTCAGAGAATCCATGTATTCCTCCACACACCTCAAATTCGTTGTTCAGTGTGCTGTGATTAATGTTTCAAAGTTTAACCAGTGTAGTGATGTGTTCATTGGCAGTGCTTTATTTGCATTATCTTTTAACTGCATTGTTTAGCCTATATGAATAGTTTGCTGAATTATAGTAAACTAGGTGTATCAGTCTTGATAAACAAGTATGTGCATTTTAAATGTTTTTTAAACATTACTCAGTTTGTAGAACTCAAATCTTAAACACATAAACTGAATTATAAAGGACAAACTGTTTATTTCAACCATGTCTTGATAATGAAATATGGCTCATAGCCCTAAGTTACTGTAAGTTGAGGAGAGGGAGATCATTGTTATCAGATAAGGTAAGCTATTCTAAAAATGATACTATCAAAGTATTGCTTTGCGTTCATCAGAAAAATTGTAGTCAAATACTTAGCTCATATGGTTACCTGTTTCTTAAACTAAAAACATACATTTTTCTTAAAATGTATGTAGGTAGGATTAGAAGTGAAAATTCCCTTCTCTTGGGTATATTCTTAGTTTTAAAAAATGTAAATATCCTTGAGCAGTTTTCAGTTCTTGTTTAGAACACAATGTCTAAATAACGATGAACTTGGGTTTCATAAAAATAATGCAACACGGGCTAGTTTTTACAGAAAGCAAATCATCATAGAGCAAACCTACTCTGAATTTTTTAATTAGTCAAACTTATTTTAAATTTTTCACTAAATATTTAAATCAGTAATTTTGTGCCAAGGCAAATAATTTATAAAATGCAAAATTAACAGTTCTATTTGCCATATTCAAAGAATAAGTTAATCTCCACTAATGTGAAACATCACTGTGACTCTTCTACTGCTGAATCAATTCTGGATTAAATTAATATTCCCTGGACATTGGGTTGCCATTTAAAACCTGGAATTTTTATACCAAATTATTTTTCTTCTCCAAAACAACAAAGATATCCTAGCTTAAAGTGCTATTTAAAATTCATTAGATAAGAAAACCAATTTTGTGGACTATCATCTATTACTGTACCTCTGAATATCCTTTTAACAACTACTACTACTACGTAGATTAAACAACTTATATAGTTTCAAAAATCAGTGGAATTATAGATTAATCTATTCATTTATCAACCCCCAAATTAATTCAGGATCAAATAAATCTATAGGACTGAACTCCATTCAGGAAGGAATTTCACAAAGAGTGAAAATTTATCTGTCACACACTGTGCTACCAAGTGACATAATTTTTGTAAGTATTGGGAATTTACAAATATATGAGTTTAAATTATATACTATATTTTTCATGTTCATGTGCCCTTTACCGATCTGTTCATGAGCCTTTGTGATATGTAGTACCATACCCCACAAACCCATTGTAATTTTCTCTCTCTCTCAAGTTCGCTGTTTTCAAACTCTCCGTGAAGGATTTGCCAAACTAATTTAATCCCCAAAATGAATTAATAAATAATCTTAATGTATTATCCTTACAATTCATCAGAAAAATCTAGTCTTAAATAACAGCAACGTGTCTTTGATCAAAACTGGTCTTACGTAAGACAGAAGGTGAAGTGGATTAGCAAATAAGAGATGTTCTGCCTACTCACAGCCTGCTGGCTGGCGCGGGAGGTGCCAGAATTAGCATTATACCTAGCAGGAGTGTAATAATAATTGTTGTGTATATTGATCATGTTAAATGTTCTTACAGGACCTCTATCAATCCACCAAAGACAATATTATGTTTCTTATAGTGTCCTAGCTCACTGCATGGACCTACAGTTACATGTCAAAGCCAGGCAGCAGGGTTTCAAGGACAAAACATCTGCCAGGAAGTCTGAGCAAAACAACATTTTAAACAATAAGGATAAAACCTAAAGGAAGACACATAAACAGTTGTAATTCATGATAAGGTAGTTTTAAATTAATGCAAATGTATTTCTACGGAGGAAAAAACACAGACTTCAAAGTTAGATAAAAGGTTGAACATGAAGTTAATGACCATAGGAAAAGGCATGCCAAGTAACTCGATGTGCAACAGACTGTATTACCTGTACACATATAAACTTAAATATCTATTCTGTCTTGTTGCATTACTTTTGAACATTAAATAAACCAATCTATAATTCAGAAAGCATGTTTATAGAAATTAGCTTAGCATTTTTAATAATCTCTTGATCTGCTATATAACAACAAATGTTCTATTTTAAAACATAACATTTATTGCCAATTTAAATAAACGTTTTGTTTTAATAGCATTTGTCATTCCAGATATCTGTTTTTCAAACTTTAGATGTTGTAAAGCAAAATTCCTGAAGTAAATGTTTAGCTTTCTTACAATAATTAGATTTGATCTACTTCTTAAGTAATTGCGTTTTGGTAATACCAGATTCTATAAGGCACGTATTGGAATACATAAATCAATATATTCTAATTACTTCTTTCAAATGGGTTAAAGATTTTCTTCAGTTGCATATAAAATATTGAATTTTTCCTAAAGTTGTTTTCTAATTATTATTTTTAAAGCAATAAATAAAGATAGGTTTGGAAGAAGATAAATCAGTTTCACTTTGTTCTCCATTACCTTAAATAATGTTTATTAATTGCTCATGTTTTTGTTTTCAATATATCTGTTTTTGACAATACTTTTCACCCCATTGCTCTATACCAACAATTATTATCATACTCTTTTCATGCAGATTCCTGAATCTGATATGGAAAACAGTGTAGTAGGTTGAGGAAGAAAATACTAGAATATTGTTTATTATTATCTCATCCTCTACACGTCTCATCCTATATTTTATACAGAAGTGTGAATGTGTGTTATTTAAATCACATATTACTGTAAGACTACACATAATGGAATTATAAACAGACAAATTGTCTCCTTACTAAGGGTAAAAAATATAATTGATAGACAAGTACTTTCAAAATGTCTAAAGACTTCAGTGCAATAGAATGTTCTAAGATAGATTTGACAATTGAATTACTGATACTATATTAAATCATGTTAGCATTTCAATTTCTCAGCAATTTTTCCATTTAGTAGATATAATGATAAATGGATTCAATGACGACAAACAGTAACATTGGCTACAATGACAATGAACATGGACAGACACTTAGGAAAATTTGTCTGTATTTCACCTATTTATCCTAACAATGGACCATAAAACTGAATAAATAAGCCCTGAGAATATAAACTTGTGAATACAATGGGTTATGTAAATTCAGGTTATTTGAAACAAAAGAAAAAAAGCAAATATATGCACTAATAATGTTAAAATTCCATTTCACATGAGGAAATAATGTTTTTTCCAAGTGCTACCAGCATCCAACACCACTTGGTTAGTAGAGCTCGTCATTTAGAGAAGAAATTTCATAAACATGAAAACTTGTAGTACTATCTAATCTAACAACGTCTAAAACAAGATTACAGCATGTTTTCAAGAAGGATTAATTTATCTAAAAAGTATTTCTTATTGTATTTGATTATAGCTTGTATTCATGATATTAATGCTAAATAAAATGATGAACAACGAAACTTATCCATTGGGTAGAAAAAGTTTTAATTCTTTTTATGCAATTTCATCCGATTTATCCCTCAAATGTTGATACTTAATCTGATCCCCATAAAGTAGCTTTTCCCCATGTGCCTCTTTTAAAGCTCATGTTTCTGACCTGTCACCAAAGAGCTAGCAGACATCCTAACTTACCCCACATTATGATGAGATTTCCAAATTTTCTGAGCACGCTCATGAAGTTTGGAGTTCGGGCTGCCTTCACTGATCAAAATGAAGCCTTTCCTTTCTTTGATTAAAGTTGCTAATTCCAAAATCTATGAGTCTATGCATAAACAGGAAATTCTCCTACAAAGATTTTCTCACAAATACTATGGTTATAGTCACAAAGAAATGTACAGGCAAATTTTACTTTACATAGCCTTTGAGATACAATTACTACCATCATCTTTCTCCATCTATCAGAAAGCTCAAAATATATATTACTCAAATAAATCCTAAAGCCAAATATTACAGAAAATTTGATTCAGTGCCCTGTCCTATCAATTTTGTAGATACAATCAATTCTTTACCAATAAATGATATTAAAGAAAATAAAGGTTCTAAAACTATGGCCTATTATTTCATTCCCAAAAATTAACTATATGACTATATGATTTTATTTCATCCATATTTCTAATTTTAATAACATATGAAAAAATACTTTTTTATGCTTTAATTTTTATTTTGAATGATGTGATAGACTGAGAATTTCCAAATAAAATGGAACCATTTATTATGCACAACACTGTGGGAACAAGACTCTACGAGAGCCTGGATTTTCTAACCTCTTGACATTCATAATTTATATACTCCCTTCTACCTGGCTATGGTGGGTCCTATGACTTACGTTTAATCCAAAGGATATGACAAAGGTATGGGATGTCACTTCTACAATTATCTTATGCAAGATTATACTCCTGCCCAAATTGACATCTTGACAATGGCCCCATAAGATACTTGAAATAGTGAATCAACCTAAGCCCTGTGGACTCTTTCTTATTTTTAGAGACAGGTTCTCCCTATATTGCTCAGGGGCTATCCACAGGCACAATCGTAGTGCACTATAGCCCTGAACTCCTAGAAATCCTCTGTACAAGTAGCTGGGACAACCAGAGGCACATGCCACCACACCAAGGGACATGCCTGGACACTGAGCCATGAATGTGAATAATTTTAAGTTGGTAAATTTATCGTGTTTTTTTAAACATTGGAAGATAAGCAGAAACCTTACTTTAATGCCAATTATCAAACAGTATTTACATCATTTCAGTAGGTGAAGGATTGGTAGAGATTCTTTGCAAGATCTCCTAGAATAGTAATTCTTACCAAATAGAAGAGTAATTTTTACGCTTTTCCCAAAGTAAATATGCTTTGAGAATGAATATGCATCTGACCAGCATAAAAATTCTCATGAGTAGAAAGCAAAGTCAGCAATGTTTCAAGGTCCCAAGCATGTTTGAGATATATTTCTGTTCACCAAATAATCTAAGGATCCACTGTCTAATAAAAAATAAATTCTTAACATTAATAAAGAATTGCCAACACAACTGTATGGATACAATCAATTCCGTACCAATAAATGATACTGAAGGAAACAAAGGTTCTGATAACATGGCCTATCATTTCACTTCCAAAAATTATATGATTATGCTTTTAGTTCATCCATATTTATGATAATTGGCTCAAACAGTACAACACTGCATGGTTTCATCATCTTGCTGCGATTTGAAAACTATATCTAAATAACATGGGACCTCCAAGTTGACCACCTCCCTACATTGACCACCTCCTTAAGTTGACCTAATTTTCATAGACAAGATAATGGACCAAGTGTACTCAATGGAAATTCCTTATGTTGATCACATTTGTAGGTTAACCAGTTTGTTACAGTCCTTTGGGTGGTCACCTGACAGAGCTTCTACTATGTATGAAGGATTACCATGAGTGACTGCTATGACTAAATTCACCATGAGAAACCTTCATATGATAAACCTGGTTAGCTTTTCAAAAGGACATACAAAATTTAAATGTTGGTTATATTTCCTTTTTCCTATCCCTAATTACAATATTTCTTCATAATCAAAATCAGTACAACTCTTCTGCTTAAAAAAAAGTTTATTAATAATAGACTAAAAATATTATCGCACCCATTGTTTTGATTAGCAGAGTAAATTTCCAAGAATCTCTTTTTCGCTTGGAAATATAAATACCCAAAAACAAGTTATTAATTTTTTCAAAAGAAATGTCTTTATCAACTGTCTTGAATGTGGTTTATACATAGGGATAAAAAAGCAAAAATTATTCTACTTTGCAGATTTGAGCCACTAACAAAGTTAAACCTATCTAAAAAGCGGGGGAGGGGGAAGAGTATTATTGCTTAAAAGAAAAACCAAAAGTGAAGTAGCCAGGTGAAGACCCTTTTATGAGGAATAAATACATATCTGGTAGCACAGAAAGGTGAATATAAAAATGCAGAGTAACAGATACCGCCTGTATGCTCGCATTGCTTTGTGTTAAATAGCTAATGAACAGAAAAGACATCGCTAAAAACAAAATAGTCAGCATATTCCAGAAACTCACTTGCTTTTGAAAAGGTATTATAAATAATGTATGGCTATTCCTTAAAGGTTGACGTATTTCCCATTTCCTTCTACCTTTAGTGAGAATTGTTGATATTTCTCTCTCTAGGGAAATAGTACAAGGAAAAGGTCAAAGCTACACATTTTATGCCCCATATCTGCAAATATATTTTACTTTTCTAACTTGTATTGCTCTTAATATGAAATTTATAGCTAGTTTTTCAAACACTGCTTTTTCGTCCAGCCCTCGAGAATGACGCTTCACTAACCACTTCACTAAAGCATGCAGGACTCAGACATTGGCAAAGACCAGTGAGTGATTTAAAAAACTGAAGTTCATTATCTGGGCTACAACAAATACCCTAACTGAAGAAGAACTCTTCTTGGCTTTATTCATTTGTGGAGATGAGGAAATAAAGTCTCAGTATTGCTTCATTATTAGATTTTCAAAGTGGTGTCCAACTGCTTCCACGGCACCTTTTAATTCTGAAATGGTGATGCCTAAGTCAAACAGTTTAAAATATTGTGGTGGCTAATAAAATATGTCCAGTTACAGATAACCTGAATTTAATTATACTGCAAATGACAGGATGTTTCTTACCCAGTAGTCCATCCTGAGCTAACCCCAGCTTCTCAGCTGAGAGACCCCTAAGGAAGAAGTATGATTTGATTTGCACTAATCACACGCTCTCCCAGAGGTTTGAAATATGATGGGAGATGCAAGATTCAGTTTTTCCGAGGAGAAGTAAATGTATAAGGCAGTAGCAAAAACAGTAAAAGGGTCAAAATCTTTAGGAACTAGAAAGTGCATGGATTTCTAGCCAACTTTCCACTTTTTAGGTGACTCCAATAGTTTTTCTGATAAATGTTCCTTCAATATTTTCTCCTTAGTTAACTAGAGTTTTGTTGTGTGATTATGAAAATAAAACAAAAACAATCTAAAACCTAGTGGAGATGGCGATGAGTCTCTTTTTTTTCTTTTCATCCAACTCCTTTCTCTCCTCAAGTGGTTTTCAACAAGGAGAAAGGCGCTAATCCTCAGGGTATTTAGTGGCTGAGGGGAACGAGAGTTTTGATTGCCAATGTAATAGTGGAGAGTAGGGGGCAGTTGTCACTAGTATGGGTATTTACAATTTCAGGGAGTGGAGCTGGTAGAAGGTGCAGCGATAGTAAATCGTCTGCAAGGTTGTACATAGATGCATACCTAAGAATTAAGTCATTCAGACACGGAAAGAAATGTTGCTCTGTACTAAAAAATCCTGTTAAGGTGGCGCAGGGATGGCTCAAGCAGTCACTAAAATAATTGAATGAAACAAGTAAGAGTTTGCAAGAAATAGTTTACTATTTTATGATTTATTTTATTTATTTATTTTTTATAGAGACAGAGTCTCACTGTACCGCCCTCGGGTAGAGTGCTATGGTGTCGCAGCTCACAGCAACCTCTAACTCTTGGGCTTACGCAATTCTCTTGCCTCAGCCTCTTGAGCAGCTGGGACTACAGGCGCCCGCCACAACGCCCGGCTATTTTTCTATTGCAGTTTGGCCGGGGCTGGGTTTGAACCCGCCACCCTCGGTGTATGTGGCAGGCGCCCTACTCACCAAGCCACAGGTGCCGCCCTATTTTATGATTTATAAAGCAAGCCACGTCCCATCCTAGTAGCAGCAGGCACTACGGACAGCACAGTGCTCGGATTTTGTACACAACTGTTGAGGGTAACACTGGCTTCTTAGAAGTTTCCTAAGATCCTAATCAGGCTGTTCCCCAAATAACTAGTCAGTATGTGGTAAAACTACAACTGTCTGTCCATGTCAGAGGTCTCTGGGACACTGGTTAGCCACATGTCAAGGTAACCCAATTGAAAGGTCTCAAATAGCCCCATTCCCCTGACAACTCAGGACTACAACTCAGGCCAGCCTGACTGCAGCCTAACACATCTGCCAGCTGCCCCGCTCATGTCTGACTGACTGCCTAACCTAACAATCCCAAGAAGGGCATCATGATACACCTAAAGACAGTCTCCGTTATTTCAAAATCTAAGATGTCAGCTTGTGTCTTCGGCCCTATGATTCAGTCAGCGGTGGAACAGCTTAACCATGCTGCCCCTGCAAACCATTCTCTAATTGTTTTCTTTCTTTCATTTTGTCTTCACAAACTTTATCTTTGTCCTTGAGGGTTTACAATATGTGCAAGAAGGGATATTAAATGGGTTGGGGGTTTTTTGTTTAAACAAAAAAGGGAAATAAATCTTTTGAGGGTAGTCCAAAAAATATCCAGCCATGTATGTCTCCATTTTTCATATTACATGGCTTGAATACTTTCCAGACAGTCGTATACAGCCTCAAAAATCTTAAACTGAGACATTTTACTTTATCTCTCACTTATTTGCCTGCCAGCTTTTACAGAATGAAATCTTCTATATCACCTGTCTTTCTCACGTTGTCACTAAAGAGAACCTGAAATCTTCACTTTTCACCACCATTTATTTTTGAATTTCTCATTAAAATAAAATGTTTTGCAGATGGCTTCCACTTGGTATGTGAATAATCATTTTTACCACCGTAATAGCACAAGTTCATTAGGAAACATACTTAAATATTTGCAATTATAGGTCTTTATATGTGTGTGTGTGTGTATATGTATATGTACACCTAACAATTTTTGGTTTAAAACATCATTGGAAGCTTTGATAAGTACGCTGCCGGTATTAGGTAGGCTCCAATGCATGAAGAAACTCACAGATCAAGAGGAGTAAAACAAGCATGTTCCGTATCTTCCTCCATCTCTTCTCAGTCTGCTCTTTCGTGTTCAAATAAAGTTACTTTCTTCAAGTTGGCCAACCTTCTCCAAATTCTAACAAATTAAATTGTGTAATTCTTATGTTCTTCTTTAGGTCATCTTTGTTGCAAGTGTGTTGTGAAAACAAAACAAAACAAAAATAGCCTGCTTACATAAATGCAACTTTGCTGGAGTGTGATCTGCCCAGAGCAGTGTCTCTCAGCTTTAGTGTCCCCATGTCTAAGTGACGTGTCTGATTCACAAGAGAACAGACTATGAGGCCAGGCACAGTGACTCACACCTGTAATCCTCGCCCTCTGGGAGGCCAAGGCAGGAGGATCTCTTGAGCTTAGGAGTTTTTGAGACCAGTGGGAGCAACCATGAGACCCTCTCTCTACCAAGAATGGAAAAATTAGCTGGGCATTGTGGCAGGTGCTTATAGTCTCAGGGGGAGGCTGAGGCAGGAGGATAGCTTTAATCCTGGAGGTTGAGATTGCTATAAGCTAGGTTAATGCCATGACACTCTGGGCAACAGAATGGGGACTCTATTTAAAAAATAAATAAATAAATAAACAAACAAACTACGAATGAATACATAAAAAACAATTCTAAATTATTGCCTTCATCAGGGTTCCTTCTAATTCACAGACGTCTCGAGTTATCCTACTGCATTTGGGACACTAGGTACACTGACTTCACTTGGCAATGGCATCATTCACCTTAAAGCAAACAGTGGGCTTTCCATTATTTATTTATTTAGTTGGTTAATGAGGGTCATTTACTGAGACTGTGCCCAAAGCACTCAGGACATCTCATTCCTTGACCTAACAAAATTGAGAGCCAGAAATGGGATATGGTAAATACCTGGAGGGAAATTCATTTCTTAAATGTCCGGGGTCTCTAATCTGCAGCTGAAGCAGCACACAGATTATGTGAGGACCATTTTTTGTTTCTCTGTGCTGTCAGGACTTTTCTTTTTCTTTTTTTTTTGCTCCTCAGCTTTTGTTAGTGTTTGTCCATTTAATGTGTGGCCCCAAGATGATTTTTCTTCCAATACGCAGTACAGAATAAAAAAGGCTAACAGCCCTATCCACAGAATGATTTGCTGTTCAGCTTGGTGGAAAACACTAAAAAATTATCAAAAATCTAAACAGAAACCTGCATCAAACCCAGGATTATGGGAAAACAATTTCAGTAAGATGCCCACTTGTCTAAGCAGAGCCACAGATGTGAAGCGCACATTGAAGGACAACTCTGATGGAAAGCACTATAGCACTATTTGGGAGTGGAAAGCAGCAGGTGGTTTGGTGACAGTTAAAACTGGATTACTTCCTGACTGTGTCACCTCTATAACCCACAGCGTGTCTCCTTAAGGTTGTAGATCATCAATTTGCTCACTTTTAAACACTGTAATGACTAGAATATCTACCTTAAATAATTATGACAACTGAGCCCAGCGTTCCCCACACCACAGATGTTCCGATATGTTAATCATCCCTCCTCCTTTGAAATCAGTGCCACCCCTGCCTATCCAACTATCCAAAATATATATATATATATATATATTTTTTTTTTTAATTCAACAAATAATTGAGGACCACTCTGATAGGTATTAGAAAAAACATAAAAGTAAAACAAACGATTCTGGGCTTCTAGAACTTTAACAACTTGAGGTGACAACCGATCATGTCATATAAAACTCAGAGAGGGCAAGCCATGGTGAGTACAGTGTTAGAATTCAAATGTGGTGGTGTGCTGTGTGTGTGTGGGGGGGGCGGTCTGGAGGCTAAGATTTATCCGAGCTAGATGAAATCTTCAAAGGTTTCTGGAGAAAGTGTAGGGTTTACATAGACTTTGCATCTTCTATTAAACTTTCCCTGACCAGTGCAATAACTAGGGAAATCTTTCATTTTTACTTTATTGTTTCCTGTGTGGTAAGCCTAACTCACTGGTAAAAAACAAAACAAAAAAAAATTTTTTTTGGAAGTTACTGACTTTTCTCATAGGGCAAAAGCTAGAGTTAGATCATGATGTAAAAAGTGGAAGAAGAAAACAAAATTGGTTTGGAATGAAAAGTCCAGAGATAAGTAGCCATGACCATTTGCAGAATGCTGTATTTTCTGTCTATAAAATACATCCATCTCCTGAAATCCAAGAGTTGGGATGATGATTTAACAAGCCAGTATCCATAGAACCGCTCCTTCAGTGTCAAACATTACAGAAATGGAGGCTATTGTTAATCATATTTGACGTTTCAAATAGTACTTGTTGATTCATTAAAACTCGCAGTTATACGGCTTAAGAAAAGAATTTTCCATTGTCTCAGTGAATCACTGAACTGTTTCACAGACAGCAACTAAAGGAACTTTTAGCTTCCTGTGCAAAATCAGTCAACCATGCAAGTGATAAAATCCAGACCATTCCTAAAGTGTTCTGAAACATTAATATTTTTTATTAGCTTTGATAATGGCTCAAGTTTTGCTTTAGTAAAAATGATACCAAGCTTTGATAGAATAAAAATGACAAGCAAACATTTAACTCCATAGGAAAAATCAATTGAAAAATCAGAGAACACAACTTTTTATACTCTCAGAGTAAAGTGAGGTTCAGATTTTAGGACAATCTTGCAAAAATACAGAATTATGGTTTTTGTTATTTCCCTTAAGAGGTACCCTATCTTTTAATTCCTTCATTTAGAAATTTTAGAATATATACATTAAAAATATTCTAGTTAATCAGTTGAGTTTTCATTGATTTGAGGAAATATTTAATGAGAACAGTGATTACCTGAAAGCCACAGGAAGTGTTTAAAATCCAAGTCTACAACTGGATTATAGTAATTTGGATAATTTACATGATTACTCTGGTTACAATTGCTTTGTCTTCAATGAAGCTTAATAAGACTGGGTTTTTAGGAAAATTTCAAAAGTCATCAAGACTATATTAAAATTACATTTTAAAAGAAAACTATTATTCATAATTGAAAATTCAAATGTTCAGGCCTCTTAAAAATCGTAAGTTCAAGGCTTGGCGCCTGTGGCTCAAGTGGCTAAGGCGCCAGCCACATACACCTAAGCTGGTGGGTTCGAATCCAGCCCGGGCCCGCCAAACAACGACGGCTGCAACCAAAAAATAGCCAGGCGTTGTGGCGGGCACCTGTAGTCCCAGCTAGTTGGGAGGCGAAGGCAGGAGAATCGCTTGAGCCCAAGAGTTGGAGGTTGTTGTGAGCTGTGATGCCACAGCACTCTACCCAGGGTGACAGCTTGAGGCTCTGTCTCAAAATAAAAACAAAACAAACAAAAAAAAAATCGTAAGTTCAAGACCAGCCCGAGCAAGAGAGAGAGACCCCGTCTCTACAAAAAAAAAAAAAAAAAAAAAAAAAACGAAAAAAACAGCTGGTCATTGTGATAGGCACCTGAGGTCCCAGCCATCGGGAAGCTGAGGCAAAAGAATCACTTGAACCCAAGAGTTTGATGTTGCTATGATCTAAGACCCCACAACACTCTACAGAGGGTGACCAAGTAAGACTCTACCTCAAAAATTTTTTTTTATTCGCATATAATTTCATATTAATATAGATCAAGAAAAACTGCTTAAGCCTGTGTTTTAAATACTAATTACAAATATGTCTTCCTTAAAGCAAGACCCACCACAAAAGCCATAATTTTAAAAGAGCAATAAAATTATATTTTCAAGTGTATTTTTGAATGGCCACCATGTTGCAAATATGAACCTCTATTAACTCATCGCTATTTATTAGAAACAATTCATACTTTTGCACTACTTCAGATCAACTTCTTTCATGGTTGTTTTCAATTTTTTAAATCTCAGAGAAAAGATCAAAGGTCTTCTTTAACGAGTGGCTGAAGAGAAGCGGGTAGGAAACGGAACCCTAGTGGCTTCTCCGTTCCATCCTCAGCTCTTACTCAATAAACTGGGGTTTTCAAGGTGGGCCACACTCTGTTCTATGCTTGTTTCCTCTGCAAACACACATGAACTAGACGGTCTCTAAGTTATTTCTTTAATTAACTGGAAAAGAGTGATAAGAAGGTAAGCTATGACGCATGAGATACATTCAGTAGTAACATGATCCAAGCATTCAAAATAAATTACTAAAAAAAGTTAATCTTTAGGTGCCAAGGTTAAACAGATAATAAAACTCTCAGTATCAGTCATATTTACTAGAAAATGGGATCCCTATTAACATTTGTGTTTAAAATAAATCTTCCCTCTGTTTAGAATACCATAAGATAGATTTGAACTAAGTGATTGGAATTCACTTAAAGTCGGCTCAGCCAAATTCTTCATGTTTTTCAAGACACAGTACAGCTGCCTCACTTCTATAAATCCAGTGGTTTCCCACTTAAAATTCTAATGTTCTCACATAGCTTTTGGGGACGGGACTCAATTCTAAGAGGGACTTTACCTAACAAATGCAATCAATGTAACCTGGTTCTTTGTACCCTCAATGGATCCCCAACAACAACAACAACAAAAAGCTGTGAGGACTGATAGCAGTACAGCAAGTTAGCTGATTAGACGATCACCATATAGAAAGCAATTGCTTTTCCATAATCCGTTTATATATATACTCTCACCATTTAAAGATTCATACTGCCTTCTATTTGCCTCTAATTGCATTCTTTAAAGACTTTGATGGTAGTGGAAAACACTGAGAGGGTAAGAAAATTGAAGTGTAAGTGATGTATATTGTTCATAATCAAAGGAAAATAAGAGAATCTAACTGGTGGAGAGTGACAGTGAGCGAACTCTCCTAAGCACTGTTTAAAAATGTAAATATATGCAGCTGCATATGTGATTTCTTTCTTTCATGTCATTAAATACAATGTGTAGAAAATAGCACTGTGCAAAAGCTACAGAAAAGTCACATTATGCCTTCTACGTCCCTAAGTTTTTCTCACATATGTCTTTTGTTTTTTGCATATGAAGGGCAATAATGTTTGTTTGTTAAAAGAGCTTTTTTCCCATGTTATTTCTGCACCTATTTAAACTATACAAATAAAATGTGTATAAAACTTTAAATTTTTTTTTTTTTTTTATTGTTGGGGATTCATTGAGGGTACAATAAGCCAGGTTACACTGATTGCAATTGTTAGGTAAAGTCCCTCTTGCAATCATGTCTTGCCCCCATAAAGTGTGACACACACCAAGGCCCCACCCCCCTCCCTCCGTCCCTCAAAATAAGAAAATATTAACAAAAATGGAAACCGCATCTTACATCCCCATAGAATATAAAAGAGACAGAAGTTATGAATTAACTTCCAATTGCTTCATATTCTATTAATTTCAGTAATTGTTATTCTATCATTTCAGTAATGAATAACATTGACTTCATTTCATTGCAAGATCTTTACAGATTTTTAAATAATATCAGAACATTTAATTTTATAGGATTATTTGTATGTGTGTAGTTAAGGACTGTATTTATCAAGGTCTTACAGTGTTTTCAGGGATTCTACCCACATCCCGTTCCCTACAGAAACCTGTTGTTTGCGTCAACAAAATTGCACCAACCTCTCAATCCGTCTTTCTGCCTCACTTTATTCAGTTCTAGTCTACCTAGGGAAACGGTAAGCTTCACAAAATCTAAAATTGATCCTTGAAGTTTCCTGCTGACCAGACTCCATTGCTTCTTAGTACCATCAAAATAAAACCAAATGTTCTCAACACATCATGCAAAGCCTCCAATGATCTCTTCCTGCCTAATCAACCCATCTCATTTCTTCATATTTATACTCTGAACCACAGTTATTATAGCTACTTATTATTTCCTTAACACAAGTTCATTTTAACCTATAGCCTTTTATTCATAGACTTTGCATGAAGGAAGTACACATGATTTTCTATTTATTTTTTAATTCTGAAGGCCCTTTGGACTTTATCTCCAGCTCTGTCTACATCAATGGAGATGCTCCTCTAATTTGTCTTCTTAAATTTATAAATTCAGTACCTTACATTTTTAGATTTGCTAATATTGAAAACACCCTTGCATTCCTGGCATAAAATCACACTTTTTCATCATGTGTTTTCTTTTCAATGAGCTTTTGAATTCTATTCGGTAGTAATTTACTTAATATTTCTGCTTTAATATTTATAACTAAGGTTGGCCTGTGGCTTTCCTGGTTCTCTGAAATCTCTGGGATTTAAGGGTCAAAGTTATTCTTGTTTTATAAATCAAATTTGGATTATTTTCCCTCTAGGTTTATGCTCTGGGACAACTGATCTTGGCAAACATCCTCCAGGAGTTTATCTGGGCCTGGAATTTTTATGGGAGAGCTTATAATCACCCTCCTTCTTTATCCATTAACTTCTGTTTTACTTTCTTCTCTGAAACTAATTTGTTTACTTCTAGGGTTTAGATTTTTAATTTTTCTTTACTTAGGTTAACTGCTGTTTTCTCCGTTTCACTATGTTTCAAATAACTAGCTTATGTTATCTATTTTTACTATTTTCCCTCAGTTTTCCAACTTACTAAATTGTTTTATTTTCATTCATTTCTTATCTGCTTTCTTTTGGTTTGGTCTGATATTCACTTCCCAGAATTTTAAGCTGAGTGTTTTATTCAGTAATTTTCATGCTTAATGTTTTTATAAATACGTGTGTCTTTTGCTATAAATTTTACTGAGGAAAGAATGAACTGAGCTCCATGAATTTGGTGATGTGATTTCAGAATTTATTTTGAAAAAAGTCTTTACTTTTGTAATTTGTTTATATATTACTTAAATGATTTATTCTGTGCCATTTAAACTTTTATAATTAAATGGTTATTAATTATAACATTTAATAATATATTAAATAATTATAATTATATAATTAAACGATTTAATATAATATTAATTCATATGAACATTCTGAGTGAAATTTTTAAAACTATATTTTATATTGTTGGAGTTCGAAGTCTAGATATATTTGTTCTTTTCCTACTTCCAGTGCTAACATCATGATTTCGTGATTCATGTCACATGCCACCTGGAGTACAGAAATTGTGTCTTAAAAGTTCTCCCGGTTTCTGCCCTTACTCCCTATGGTATTTTCTTAACTTATCAGTTATAACGACCCCTGTAAGATAACAGTCAATTATGACCCTCCCTTTCAGAGTAAATGACTAACTGGTTTCCTGGGATGCCTCTGACCTTCTCTCCTAGTAACCTCCTTCTTGCTTAAGCTTCTCACGTGGCACTGGTGATCTTTTTGTTCACTGGGAACTCTACCATGTTCCTAATTTAGGACTTTTCTCCAACTATGTCTTTAGCCTGAATTATTTTGCACCTTAATAGCCACATGGTTAAATCACTTGCCTCCTTCAATTATGTGTTCAAAATACTAGTTTCTCAGTACGGCTTATCTAAATTATCCTTGCTAAAACCATGAAACATTGCTCAGGTGCAGTGGCTCACAGCTATAGTCCCAGAACATTGAGAGGCCAAGCAAGAAGATTGCTTGAGCTTAGGAGTTTGAGACTACTCTCAGAAAAATAGAAAAATTATCAAAAAAATATAAAACTTAGTGCCTGGGGCGGTGCCTGGGGCTCAAAGAAGTAGGGCGCTGGCCCCATATGCCGGAGGT
This sequence comes from Nycticebus coucang, assembly GCF_027406575.1. NCBI lineage: Eukaryota > Metazoa > Chordata > Mammalia > Primates > Lorisidae > Nycticebus > Nycticebus coucang. The sequence goes on from NC_069780.1 coordinate 186,221,348, forward strand.
GGTGGGTTCAAACCCAGCCCCAGCCAAAACTGCAAAAAACTTAGTGTCTGTTTTCCTAGCCACTTGGAGAATGAGGTGGGAGGATTGTTTGAGCCCAGGCATCTGGGGTTACAGTGAGCCATGTTGCACCCTTGCCTTCTAGCCAGGGCAACAAAGCAGCACTCTGTTTCTAAAGGAATAAACAAATAAAAAAAATTAAAAAATAAACAGTGAACCTTCCACTCTCTTCCACCCACTAAATCACATCTCATATTTTTCCACTTTTCCATTTTGATAACATTTTTTCCCTATCATACTAGATTATTTGTATATTTCTTTATTTTATTTGTATATTTCTTATGGTTATTATTCATTATGGCTTTTGTTACTTCAAGCTACTAAAATGCAAGCTCCATAAAAGTGAGATGTTTGGTATTTCTTTGTCCATTGAAATATCACAAGCTCCCAGAACAGTGCTGGCCACATAAATGACCCTTAGAAAAAGTTTCTGAATAATCAAAATGCAATAACTTCTTTACAAAAGCACAGACATACCTCAAATATATTGCCAGTCTGGTTCCAGACCACTGCAATAAAGTGAACATTGCAATAAAGTGAGTCACATGTATTATTTGTTTTCCAGTGCTTATATAATAAAGGCTTTGTTTTCACTATACCAGGTCTTCCCCGGGAGTACAGTCCATCTCAACAAACCTCTTTATTCGCTCATCTATAAGAAACAACTTTCATTCATTAAAATTTTATCATGAGACTGCAAAAATTCAGTCACATCTTCAGGCCCCACATCTAATTTCAGTTCTAGTGCTCCTTTCGGCACACCTTCCATCACTTATGTCCCTCGTTTGACCACCTGCAGGCCGTGTTAGGGTTACTAATTGGCCTAACTCCAATGCTCTGTGTCTCAGGAAACAGAGACCCAAGGGGAGGGAGAAAGACAGGGGCACAGCCAGCTGGGAGAACAGTGAGAGTATACAAAGCATTTATTGGTTAAGTTTGCCATCTTAGTAGGTGAAGTTGGGGAGCCCCAAAACAGTTAAATGGAAACATCAAAAATCACTCATCATTAATCACCATAACAAAGATAATACTAATCAAAAAGTTTCAAATATTGCTATAATTACCAAAATGGGGCACAGAGACACAAAGGGAGCACATACCATTAGGAAAACAGTTGTCAATATAATTGCTGGACTCAGGGTTACCTCAAACCTTCACCCTCAATTTGTAAATATCACAATGTCTGCAAAATTCAACAAAGTGAAGCAAAATAAAACAAGATATGCCTATAAGTTGCTTAATACAGCAACGAACCATTAAAAGTAAGTTGATGATATTCACTGCCAATGTACCTCGTAATTATAAAAGTCACAGAGGACAAACCCACAGCCAACGTCCTGCTGAGTGGGGTGAAGTAGAAAGCATTCCCCTGAAGAGCCGGAGCAAGACAGGTGCATCCACCATTACAGCTTCTATTCGTCATGTTACAATTGCTAGCCAGACAAATAAGGCAGGAGGCAGAAATAAAGGACACTCAAACCAGAAAAGAGGAGGTCAATCTCTCTCTGATTTTCCAAAGATATGATTTACAGACTGAACACAATTCCCATCAAAATACCAACATCTCATTTAACAGATCTAGAAAAAATAAAGGGCCTTGTGTCTACTGGGTATAATGAACACTGTCCTGGTGGCAGGCTCACTAAATGCCTACTTTTAGCATTATACAGTATATCCAAGTACTCCTTAATATTTTGGGGGCATTTTTTTTAAGAATGCTGATTACAGCCCTTTCTACCAAGACTTTGAGAAATGAGCTTTATTTTTTGTTTCTCCCAGGAGATCCAACCTCTGCTTTGTAACTTGTAGCAGTGGCTTTTGAACAATAAGAAATGCTGACCTCTTATTTGGGGTCAGAATGAAGGAAAGTAAAATCTCTTACTGTGGCACAAAGCACAAATCTATCATGTGAAAACAGCCAATGGTTGCCCTGAGGTCAAGAAAATATTACGACCAGCAAAGACACTGACAAATTTCTGAGACCTTCCTATCACTTTTATGATGCATGTGTTAAGATTTTTAACACCAACAAGTATGTAGTAGTATTTCTAAAACCAAATTTTCATAAAAATCCCTTTGTTTTTCACACCCTGGAAATGGAGAAATGAGGCTCCCATCCAGAAGGAGAGTTAAAGAACAGAAATTTAGCAAGTAACCTGGTGGATTAGAGCTGCACCAAGAGAGAAGGTTGAAGAATGCACATCAACCCCGCTGAGGCGAGTTGCGACACCAAGGATACAAACAAAAGGTACAAAATCCATCACCAAGTGGACAGGAGTCCCCTCCCTCATGAGAACAGCTTGGAGTGCCCCACAAATGAGCACAATTCAAAGGTCCTCGCACTACACTCCCTGGGAGAGACCCTCTAAAAACTGGACCTAACTCTGCTACTAGGGTGCCACGGTGTTCTCCTGCCAGGCGTAAAACTGTATAACACTGTGTATATTCTCTACCTGCAATTCTGAGGTCCCAGCCCTCCCCTCCACTCTCACTCAGAGGTCTGGAGGCCTGTCACCCAGGAGTCCAGATTCTTGGGAGATTTCTCGGGGGGAGGGACAGGGCCTAGACTGCAACTGGTCGGTGCTGATTCTGCATCACGGGAGTGAGGAGAGGACAGTTGGCTAAGAGGGAACCACACCGTAGCAGCGGGACCTCGAGGCACAGAGCAGCAGCTGTTTTTGGCAACAATAGGGCTCACTCCCAGATATTCCAAAGCCACATCCTCTGTCTCCCTGGGCAACCAGGGGAGGCTGGGCATCTTCTCAGGTGGCACCCACCATGGAACAGATCTGGGACAAAAACGCAGGCACTGTAAGTAAAGGGTTTTCCTGAGGGGGTACCAGCCTGGGTGGAGCACAGGGACTAGAAACGCACTTGCGGAGCCGAGAAACTCCCAGGGCGGGGCTGACCCAGAGGACCGCTTTACTCAGCCTAAGATGCACCCAGCCATCAGGGGATTGTCACCCTATAGACAAAGGAAGGCAGGAGGCTAGAACTGACAGCTAAACGAATACAAACCTGCATGAGCAAAGACAGGGCCTGAGGTGCAGGCACTGGGAACTCAAAACAGCTTCTCTTCTGCAGGGGAATTTAGCAGGGACAGAAACGAATTCCCGCAAAGTTGTTCTGTCCTGTCAGTAACATCAATCAGGGGCGGGACTGGAACTGAGTGAACACCTCCCAGCCTCCATCAAGCACCCGAGGTTGTCAGGCCTCACCTCCCCCTGCTAGATAGAGGCAGAGCACAGCAGCCTGGCTGAGCACAAATAGATTTCCTTGTGATTCAGGCAGGTGCAAACCCCTGGAGTATCTGTTCACTACAGGCAACTAGGTCAGCCAACTGCGGGGCTATCAGTGACTTGGTGTGACAGAGGTGCAAGGTGGGGAAGGAGGCATCAACCTTCCCAGACTAATCTATTTGCTGGGTGGGTCCTCACGACTCCACGCAGCACTGGAGCAAGCCATATCAGAGTAGTCACCAAACCCCTGTGATCCAGTTGCCAGAAACCTTTTAAACTCTCCCACCTCAGACACATGCGGACTGAGATAAATTGATTTGGACATTTTGAAATGAGCCAATTGCCCAAGGACTATTCAGGTGGTGCCCTGGGTGTGTGGTTGTAGGAAGTGTAGGAAGGTTTGATTTTCCTTTTCCAATTGTTGCCTGTGGGGGGCAGGGTTACTTAATTGCTGGTATTTCCCCACAGCTGAGACTTCAACCCAGAGTAACTGTTTCACTAGGGTCAAACTGAACCCAGCTGAAAACAAGACGGAACCACTTAGCCCCACCACACCAAACAGGTCCCCAGTTTCTCAGGCCATAGCACTGTACGGGTCCTCAACAAAGCTTCAGGGGAAAGATCAAATGGGGTAAAATAATCATGGGGTGGAATCAGTGGAAAAACTCTGGTGACATAAATAATCAGAATAGATCAAGCCCCCCAAAGGAAAGATATGGCAAATGTAACTGAAGATCCCATTCATAAACAGCTGGCCGAGATGTCAGAAATTGAATTCAGAATTTGGATTGCAAACAAGATTAATAGAATGGAAGAAAATGTAGAATTAGAAATTCGAGGAGCAATTCAAAAGTTGGAATTAGAAATCTGAGAAGTTATTCAAAAGTTGTCTCAAGAATTTAACGAATTTAAAGACAAAAAAAATCACCAAAGATTTTGACTCACTGAAGCAAGAATTAGTAGCCCTCAAAGATCTGAAAAACACAGTAGAAACCCTCGGTAACAGAGTGGAGCAAGCAGAAGAAAGGATTTCTGACATTGATGACAAAGCCTTTGAATGCTCCCAAACTATCAAAGAGGAAGAGAAATGGAGAGTAAAATGGATCATTCACTCAGAGAGCTCTGGGATAATTCGAAGAAGGCTAAAACCTGCCTCATTGGAATCCCTGAAAATGATGAAGTAGCCTCGCAAGGCACAGAGGACCTTCTCCATGAAATTATGAAAGAGAATTTTCCAGACATGCCAAGAGATTCTGAAATTCAGATAGCAGACAGTTTCAGAACCCCAGCATGACTCAATCCAAATAAGACATCCCCCAGGCATATCACAATTAACTTCACTAAAGTTAATATGAAGGAGAAAATTTTGAAAGCAGCCAGACGTAAGAAATCCATTACCTACAAAGGGAAGAATATTAGAGTGACTGCAGATCTCTCTGCTGAAACTTTTCAAGTCAGAAGAGGGTGGTCATCGACTTTTAATCTCCTAAAACAAAATAACTTTCAACCCCGGATCCTGTATCCACCTAAACTGAATTTCATTTATGATGGAGAAATTAAATACTTTAATAACATTCATAGGTTCAAGAAATTTGCCATAACCAAACCAGTTCTTCAGGATTTTCTCAGACCAATCCTCCATAATGACCAGCAAAATCCTCTACCACAAAAGTAAACTCACTCAGACATTTTTGATCAACCCCCAACTTCCACAGTGGCAAAAGGACTAAAAATGTCCACTGGACTTTCGAAAAACTCAATACTCAAAATTTTTACCAGACTTATCAATATTCTTCATTAATGTGAATGGCTTAAACTGTACTCTAAAGAGGCACAGGTTAGCTGACTGGATACAAAACTCAGGCCAGATATTTGCTACATACAAGAGTCACATCTTACCTTAAAAGATAAATATAGACTGAGGGTGAAAGGATGGTCATCCATATTTCAGGCAAATGGTAATCAGAAAAAAGCAGGTGTTGCAATTCTATTTGCAGACACAATAGGCTTTAAACCAACAAAAGTAAGGAAGGATAAGAATGGTCACTTCATATTTGTTAAGGGTAATACTCAATAGGATGAGATTTCAATTATTAATATTTATGCACCCAACCAGAATGTGCCTCAATTTATAAGAGAAACTCTAACAGACATGAGCAACTTGATTTCCTCAGCTCCGTAACAGTTGGAGATTTCAACACTCCTTTGGCAATGTTGGATAGATCCTCCAATAAGAAGCTGAGCAAAGAAATTTTAGATTTAAACCTAACCATCCAACATTTGGATTTAGCAGATATCTACAGAACATTTCATCCCCCAAAAACTGAATACACATACTTCTCATCAGCCCATGGAACACACTCCAAAATCGATCACATCTTAGGTCACAAGTCTAACATCAATAAATTTAAAGGAATAGAAATTATTCCTTGCATCTTTTCGGATCACCATGGAATAAAAGTTGAGCTCAGTAACAACAGGAATCTGCATATTCATACAAAAACATGGAAGTTAAATAACCTTATGCTGAATGATAGCTGGGTCAGAGATGAGATTAAGAAGGAAATTGCCAAATTTCTGGAACAAACTACAATAAAGACACGAATTCTCAGAACTTCTGGGATACTGCCAAGGCAGTTCTACGAGGGAAATTTATAGCACCGCAAGCCTTCCTCAAGAGAAGAAAGGGAGGACATTAACAACTTAATGGGATATCTCAAGCAACTGGAAAAGGAAGAACATTCCAAGTCCAAACCCAGCAGAAGAAAAGAAATAACCAAAGTTAGAACAGAATTAAATGAAATTGAAAACAAAAAAATTATACAATAAATCAAAAAGTTGGTTTTATGAAAAGGTCAATAAAATAGATAAACCTTTGGCTAACCTAACCAGGGAAAAAAAAGAGTAAAATCTCTAATCTCATCAATCAGAAATAACAAAGATGAAAGAACAGACTCCTCAGAAATTCAAAAAATCCTTAACAAATATTACAAGAAACTTTATTCTCAGAAATATGAAAATCGAAAGGAAATTGACCGATACTTGGAAGCATGTCACCTTCCAAGATTTAGCCAGAATCCAGTGGAAATGCTGAACAGGCCAATGTCAAGTTCTGAAATAGCTTCAACCATACAAAATCTCCCTAAAAATAAAAGACTGGTACCAGATGGCTTCGCATCAGAATTCTACCAACCCATTAAGAAGGAACTAGTACCTATATTAGTCAACCTGTTCCAAAATGTAGAAAAAGAAGGAAGATTACCCAACACGTTTATGAAGCAAACATCACCCTGATCCCCAAACCAGGAAAAGACCCAACAAGAAAAGAAAATTATAGACCAATATCACTAATGAACATAGATGCCAAAATATTCAACAAGATCCTAACAAACAGAATCCAGCAACACATCAAACAAATTATATATCATGACCAAATCGGTTTTATCACAAGTTCTCGAGGCTGGTTCAATATACATAAATATATAAGTATAATTCAGCACATAAACAAATTAAAAAATAAAGAGCATATGATGCTCTCAATTGATGCAGAAAAAGCTTTTGATAATATCCAGCATCCCTTCATGATCAGAACACTTAAGAAAATTGGTATAGAAGGGACATTTCTTAAACTGATAGAGGCCATCTACAGCAAACCCACAGCCAATATCGTATTGAATGGAGTTAAATCAAAATAATTTCCACTCAGATCAGGCACCACACAAGGCTGCCCATTGTCTCCATTGCTCTTTAACATTGTAATGCATGTTTTAGCCATCGCAATTGGGGAAGAAAAGGCGATCAAGGGTATCCATATAGGGTCAGAAGAGCTCAAACTTTCGCTCTTTGCAGATGATATGATTGTGTATCTGGAAAACACCAGGGACTCTACAACAAAACTCTTAGAAGTGATTCAGGAATATAGCAGCATCTCAGGGTACAAAATCAACATTCATAAATCGGTAGCCTTTATATATACCAACAATAGTATAACTGAAAAAACAGCTAAGGACTGTATTCCATTCTCAGTAGTGCCAAAGAAGATGAAATATTTGGGAGTTTATCTAACAAAGGATGTGAAAGATCTCTATAAAGAGAACTATGGAACTCTAAGAAAAGAAATAGCTGAAAATGTTAACAAATGGAAAAACATACCATGCTCATGGCTGGGAAGAATCAACATTGTTAAAATGTCCATACTACCCAAAGCAATATACATTTTTCATGCAATCCCTATTAAAGCTCCATTGTCATACTTTAAAGATCTTGAAAAAATAATACTTCGTTTTATGTGGAATCAGAAAAAACCTCGAATAGCCAAGACATTACTCAGAAATAAAAACAAAGCAGGAGGAACCATGCTACCAGAACTCAGACCATACTATAAATCGATAGTGATCAAAACAAAATGGTACTGGCACAAAAACAGAGAAGTAGATGTCTCGAACAGAATAGAGAACCATGAGATTAACCCAACTACTTACCGTTATTTGATCTTTGACATGCCAATTAAAAACATTCAGTGGGGAAAAGATTCCCTATTTAACAAATGGTGCTGGGTGAACTGGCTGGCAACCTGTAGAAGACTGAAACTGGACCTACATCTTTCAACTTTAACTAAGATAGACTCTCCCTGGATTAAAGATTTAAACTTAAGACATGAGACTATAAAAATCCTAGAAGAGAGTGCAGGGAAAACCCTAGAAGAAATGGGTCTGGGCGAGTATTTTATGAGGAGGATCCCCCGGGCAATTGAAGCAGCTACAAAAATACACTACTGGGACTTGATCAAACTAAGAAGCTTCTGCACAGCCAAGAACACAGTAAGTAAAGCAAGCAAACAGCCCTCAGAATGGGAGAAGATATTTGCAGGTTATGTTCCGACAAAGGTTTAATAACCAGAATCCACAGAGAACTCAAACGTATAAGCAAGAACAAGTGATCCCATCGCAGACTGGGCAAGGGACTTGAAGAGACACTTCTCTGAAGAAGACAGGCTCACAGCCTACAGACATATGAAAAAATGCTCCTCGTCTTTAATCATCAGAGAAATGCAAATCAAAACTACCCTGAGATATCATCTAACTCCAGTGAGACTAGCCCATAACACAAAATCCCAATACCAGAGATGTTGGCGTGGATGTGGAGAAAAGGAAACACTTCTACACTGCTGTTGGGAATGCAAATTAATACATTCCTTTTGGAAAAATATTTGGAGAACTCTTAGAGACCTAAAACACCATACACTTGATACCTAAAACCACAGGGATTTATTTCTCATAGTCTTGGGAGCTGAGATGTCCAATTAAGATCCCACAGGGTCGGGTGGTTGTGAGACCTTCTTTCTGGTTTTATATGGTAGAAAGGGAGCTGTCTCTGTTCCTTTTCTTATAATGCCAGTAATTCCACCATGGGGGCCTCAAGCTCATGACATCACCCAATCCTAATTTCCTCTCAAAGATCCCATCTACAAGTACCGTAATGAGAGTTAGGACTTCAAAATATTAATTTCAAGAGAACACAACTCACTCCTTAGAAATATCACAAATACGTTTTTCACATCTATTTATTTTAGCATTTCTGCCTGCTTGTGAGTGCCAGGTATTATAGTTCCCCATTACTACAGTGAGCCTTGGAGGAGATTCAGCAGATTTTTTTTTATTTCAAGGCCTAATTGTAAAAAGAAAAAATTAAAAATTATCAAAGGAGGATATGTTATCACATCAAGAGATAAGTGTAAGTTATAGATGCCTCAGAACTAGAAATGGTTGCAATCTTGTTTACATAATTAATCTGTTAGGCAGTATTTTTCAAAAGAAGAAATTCAACAATCATTATAAATTTTTCTTTTGCAGAAGCCAGGGACATTATCAAAACAATTCAGTAACATGACAAAATCCATATCAAACACACAATAAGTTAAAAGGTTCTCAGGAAATAAGAATGTTCTAATTAGTTATGAGCATGTGTTTTCTAGGCAGAATGCATTGGTATAAGCTATTTCTGCTAAAGACTAATTTTCCTCTCAGCTACTTTTTTTCTTTATTATTTATAAGATTGCTTTGATTAATAATGATGACACACATTTACCTGCAATTTATCAAAATACGTAAGCACGCAATAAAATATCAGCTTCCAAGTATACTATTTTTCACATATTACAAGCAATGTATGTATCTCATTGACTTGACTCTGGTTTATAATATCCAATATCCAGGCATGGTGGCAGCGCCTGTAGTTCCAACTACTCTGGAGGCTGAGGCAAAAGGATCACTTGAGCCCAATAGAGGTTGCTGTGAGCTCAACAAAGACAATGTGTTGTGTTTTAGGACACCACAGCACTCCACCCAGGGTGACACAGAGACACTCTATCTCCAAAAAAAAAAAAGTGTTGTGAGGATGCAATCATATTTAGGACTTAATATTAACGCTGTTTGGAGTGCTGCTTTCTGTGACCCTTACATAATGCTGGAAATCTTGTGTGATTTACTCTACCCATCCTACCCGCTTGTTGCAGACTCTTCCCATTCCAATACAAGCCTCCCCAACGCCAGCTGCCAGCACATGTGCTTCTTTGCCCGAGGATTTTGTCTTGCCACCAGAGTCTGTTTTGCCACCCCAACAGCAGGCTGGAACTGATGCTCTCTGGGAACAGTTTTTATTCAGTGCCTGCTGGGAATTGATTTTAAAAAATCCTGTTCCTTTGCTCCTTGGGAGTGATAGCCCTGAGGCGTGCACTTTACACAGACCCACAAAAATCTACATGCGGAATTAAGCTCTGTTAATATATAGTAGTTTCTGGTGTGATAAAGCAAAGTTTATGATTTGCCTGCCCTTCCCTGTGTCACATCCCTGCTTATTTTTCCTTTACTTCTCGATAAACTACTAGAACTTCTATCTTTGGCCATCTGCCTCTGGAGGGACCTACTCATGGGCAGCACTGGTAAATGTCCCTCTGACAAATGTCTTATCCGTAATTCTATTACTCTGTTTTAACAGTAATGTATTACTCTGTGATATAAAACCAAGATGTAATTCATGACATTTTTAAGTTGACTTTACATTCTTGGATTGTTAAAAAATAATCTTGGATTATTTGGACAAGTTGTAAAGGAGATGAAAATCCATAAAGAGAAAAAACTAAAGTAGTTATAAAGTTTTGCTCACTTTCTCTTGTTTATATAAAAACATAGTAAATTATACATATATACATATATATTTATATATAAAAATGCGTGTGTATATATATATATATTTTTTTTTTAGAGACAGAGTCTCATTTTGTCACCCTCAGTAGAGTGCCATAGTGTGACAGCTCACAGCAACCTCCAGCTCTTGGGCTCAGGTGATCCTCTTGCCTCAGCGTCCCAAGTAGCTGGGACCACAGGCACCCACCACAACACCTGGCTATCTTTTGTTGTAGTTTGGCCAGAGTCGGGTTTGAACCTGCCACACTCAGTATACGGGGCCAGTGCCCTACTCACTGAGCCACAAGCACCACCCAGTAAATTATATTATTATCGTGTGTGTGTGTGTGTGTGTGTTTTGTTTTTGAGATAGAATCTCACTCTGTTGCCTAGGCTAAAGTGCCATGGTGTTACCCTAGCTCACAGCAACCTTAAACTCCTTGGCTCAAGCCATCCTCCTGCCTCCAACAGTGCTAGGATTACAGGCGTGAACTACCATGCCAGGCTCACAACTTTAAATATTTGATGGAAACAATGATAACCATAACCCCTCAAAAAACCACACAGGAAACTTAGGAAATTCAAAACAATTAGACTATAAAATATAAATTTAAATATTAGAAAAGTATCATATTTGCATTTTATTCTAGATTTTGACATTAGGGAAAATGTTTATAGGCATTTTAAAATCAATATTATTTATGCACTATTGTCCAAAGATTGATCTGGACTAGAAATATTTATGGACTCAGATTCTTTTGTATTGTCTTTTGATTTAGTTTTCATGCATTGGAATATTTCAGATATTTTATTAGTATAGTTCTATGACTAATGATTTTTAGCCTGATGATCACATTTTCTTTTACGATCTCATGCAGTACCTGGAAATCACTGTTGAATTATCACAGCACGAGCTGGCACTTCTGTTAAAAAGTTCCTTCTCATGAAGCTTCCACAGTGAAAGCATAAGACATTCAATTTTTTCTTTCTCTGAGAATTGTGGAATTCTCTATCCTATATCAGTAAGTCCTTTCCAGTCCCTGCTAACCCAATCAGAACAGGAAGTTCTTTAATTTCAGAGATTTTGTAATTAGCACTTATATCACTTTTTTAGAGTAAGAAATAATTTTTCATATGACTATTTTTCCCTTGAACAATACGTGGAGTGTTTTCTTTTTTTAATTAAAAACAAATTTGCATTATTTGGTAATGATTTGAATTCATCAATATTTCTTTTCCTTCTTGATTTGAAAAATAAGATTTTATGACACAGACGAAACTTTTTCAAGTTAAGATGCAGATGGTATTTGTCACAGGCACAAATTCTAGTCCTTAGATCAGAGTGTCTCTTCAGTATACTTAGGAAGCAGGTATCCTTTTAAAACTTGCAGATTACTGGGTATCCTCCCTGGAGTTTCTGAGTATTAGGTCTGAAATGGAATCTGCTTTGGCTCAAGAACCATGACTTTATAAAAGTCTGGCAACAATTCTCAACCTGTGGGTCGTGACCCCTTTGGGGGTCCAACAACCCTTTCACAGGGGTCGCCTAACATCAGATATTTACATGACGATTCATAACAGTAGCAAAAATTACAGTTATGAAGTAGCAACAAAAATAATTTTATGGGTGGGGGTCACCACGACATGCAGAACAGTATTAAAGGGTCCACGGCATTAGGAAAGTTGAGAACCGTTGGCTGATGTGTTTGGATACTTGGTTTAATGTGAAATAAAGTAGTACTCAGGAAACATAACACTCGGTATGGAATCGTTTGCTTATTCTGCTTCCCATAAACTCTTTAAATCATAGCGTGGATAGATTGACCAAAGAAATATTAACCACAGAAATTACAGAGGTACATAGAGATGACAGCAATTGATTTTTAATTAATTTATAAAGTATTGATGACATATTAAGCTGGGAGCCTTGTCTCTAGATGGCAGTGCAGAGGACAGTATTTTCTGTCGGTGAGACAGGGCAAAAGGCTGGAGCCAGCAAACAACAGAGTAGAAATGGGGCTTTGCATAGGACAGGAAAATGAAATGTATTGCCATTAGTGACAAAAATTTAAATGGCATTCTGTGGTTTGTAAACTGTTCTTTCTCATTTGGCTCCCAAAATCACGCAATGATGTGCTGGCCTTATAAACGAAGACTTCAAGGTGAAGAAGCGTTCTGGTAAGTGCTTGCCAGAGCTTACACAAATGAAACTAGTGTATGGTGCCTCATGATCACATTAATGTACACAGCTATGATTTAATAAAATAAAATAAATAATAAAAAAAAGGTGATGTATAGATACAACGGGATATTTTTCAGCCATAGAAATTGTGACATATGCTACAACATGGATTAAGCTTGAGTACATAATACAAAGTGAACCAGGACAATCACAAAATAAATAAATAAATAAAAAACAGTAAACAGCATGCTCAAGGCCTGAGAGCTTATCTTCTGCCTCAGATTAACCGAATAAGGCTACACTCATAGCAAAGCCTTGAATGAATATGTAAGTAAATTCAGGACTTTTTATTTGGGCGGGAACACCCTCCAGAGGAAGTGTGGGGCTCAGGAAGAGAAACTTGAAAAAGTATTCAGATAAAATATGAGCTCCTGGTGGATGATTTTCAGAAGGAGAATTTAAGTAGGGAGGAGCTAGTCCGAGCTAGTCCAAGATCAGATTCTGTCAAAAAGAGAAACAATATAACACCAATTACACAAACAAATGAGGATCATCGCCATTTATATCACTTAGTTACATGATTATATAAATTGGTACAAATATGATATAAATATTCAAAAACATAATTATATGGTATAAATAAACATAAGAATACGTCTATAAATAAAATTATATAGCTATATTTTATGTTATATTTTATGTATATTATATTTTGCATGAAATATATAATACAAATATATAATCGATATGATATAATTAATTATTGGCATAATTTTTTACCTTAAAGAATTTATATGGGCGGCGCCTGTGGCTCAAGGAGTAGGGCGCCGGTCCCATATGCCAGAGGTGGCGGGTTCAAACCTAGCCCTGGCCAAAAACCACAAAAACAAAACAAAACAAAACAACAAAAAAAAAAAAAAGAATTTATAATAGACTTGCTAATCAAAATTTGCATACTGTAGTACAATATTAGGCTGAGCAAAACAGTTTACAACCATAGAATGCCATGGTCTCTTTTGTCGCTAATGGTAACATATTTCATTTGTTTTATAAACTGCTTTTTACATTCACTATTTCCTGTATTCTTTAGTATATCCCTAAGAGGAAGATATTTTTATTATCACATTAATGGATAACAACAGCTAATGTTTTAAATTACTCTCCTCCTATTGGAGTGCCTGCTTTCTTAATTTTTAATTAAAATCATAACTATATACATTTATGGGGTACAATGTGGAATATTTAAATCAAACTGATTAACATAACCATCACCTCACTCACCTATATTTTATGATAAGACATTTAAAATTTACTCTTAGTTACTTTGAAATATACCCTTGTATTGTGCACATTAGGTGAGATCTCAG